>NW_027263404.1:47500-55000 GCF_902827115.2 Pseudochaenichthys georgianus
ACACGGAGAGAAATACACATGATGGAGGCGTGTGAACACGGAGAGAAATACACATGATGGAGGCGTGTGAACACGGAGAGAAATACACATGATGGAGGCGTGTGAACACGTAGAGAAATACACATGATGTAGGCGTGTTAACATGGAGAGAAATACACATGATGGAGGCGTGTGAACACGTAGAGAAATACACATGATGGAGGCGTGTGAACACGGAGAGAAATACACATGATGGAGGCGTGTGAACACGAGAGAAATACACATGATGGAGGCGTGTGAACACGAGAGAAATACACATGATGGAGGCGTGTTAACACGAGATAAATACACATGATGGAGGCGTGTGAACACGAGAGAAATACACATGATGGAGGCGTGTGAACACGAGAGAAATACACATGATGGAGGCGTGTGAACACGGAGAGAAATACACATGATGGAGGTGTGTGAACACGAGAGAAATACACATGATGGAGGCGTGTTAACACGAGAGAAATACACATGATGGAGGTGTGTGAACACGAGAGAAATACACATGATGGAGGTGTGTGAACACGAGAGAAATACACATGATGGAGGCGTGTTAACACGGAGAGAAATACACATGATGGAGGCGTGTGAACACGAGAGGTCTGCAGGTTCTCACTATTCATTAAGAGTAAAATGTTTAAAAAGCAGCTGGACGGGTGATTTATAATTATTAAATTAAACTACACATTAAGACGAGCAGCAGTCGAGCGAGGAGGACGATAAGCCATAAATCATGAAGAATATTTATATAATAAAACAGCTCTGTGCTCTAACATGGAGCAACATGTGGTCAAATGTATAAAATCAGCTGTGGGTGCTTTTATTCTGAAAATCTGAGCTGGTGAGGTGGCAAGTGATGAGGAGAGCAGCTGATTGGACAAGGAGGCGACACCTGACCTGTGACATCACTGATACTCAACTTACTGTGACACAAGACAATTATAATGTTTATCAAATTATCATAAAAACTCATCTTTCCAAGAACATCATCTGCGTTCTGATTGGCTGGGGCACTGTGGGAATTGTAGTCCTATAATTAAGGATGACTACAGATGTATAACTTTTGATGATAAGTTATATCTTTTACTCCATTTAGATTTATTAAAATCACCTTTTCACAATAAAAGAATACAAAATGTTTTTATCTGGCTGTAAGACAAGTGTCACCGGACGGATTCATCAGGTGGTCCTGAAGCTGCTCTCCTATTGGATGGTGAGTGTGTGAGTGTGTGTGTGTGTTACAGCTGTGTGGGCCCCCTGCTGTGCGGCCCCCCCCCCGGTGATGTCATCAGGCTCCTCAGGTAGACGGGGCCCCTCCGACTCCTCCCCCCGGGGGGTGGGGGCGGCAGGGTGGGGGGGGGGCATGAGAGGCTGAACTTCCTGCAACGCCTCCTCTTCATCATCTTCCTCTTCCTCATTTTCCGTCTTCTTCTCCTGCAGGAATCAGAAGCAGAGTTTCTTTATGAGTCCCAAAGCAATCCACCTCAACAGCAGACCTATAGCCGTGAGTCTCCAGCTCATCGAGTCCTGACCCCGGACATGTTGAGACCCCAGAGGTTAATCATAGAAATGTATAGTAGGGTCTCCAGAACACACATTCTCAGAATTTAGATTTTTTCAATTCTTTCTTTGTCATTGTCTCTGTCAATGCAATACACAGAGATGGCAAAAGTACACACATCCTTTACTCAAGTAGAAGTACACACATCCTTTACTCAAGGAGAAGTACACACGTCCTTTACTCAAGGAGAAGTACACACATCCTTTACTCAAGGAGAAGTACACATCCTTTACTCAAGGAGAAGTACACACATCCTTTACTCAAGGAGAAGTACGCACATCCTTTACTCAAGGAGAAGTACACACGTCCTTTACTCAAGTAGAAGTACACACATCCTTTACTCAAGTAGAAGTACACACATCCTTTACTCAAGCAGAAGTACACACATCCTGTACTCAAGCAGAAGTACACACATCCTGTACTCAAGGAGAAGTACGCACATCCTTTACTCAAGGAGAAGTACACACGTCCTGTACTCAAGTAGAAGTACACACATCCTTTACTCAAGTAGAAGTACACACATCCTTTACTCAAGCAGAAGTACACACATCCTGTACTCAAGCAGAAGTACACACATCCTGTACTCAAGTAGAAGTACACACATCCTTTACTCAAGCAGAAGTACACACATCCTGTACTCAAGTAGAAGTACACACATCCTTTACTCAAGTAGAAGTACACACATCCTTTACTCGAGTAGAAGTACAGATACTCGAGTTTAAAAATACTCTGGTGAAAGTAGAAGTACTGACTAAACGTCTTTCCTCAAGTCAAAGTAAAGAGGCTTTGAAGTGTACTTCAGTAAAAAGTACCCATAACTAGCAGCTGCTTTAAAGAGTACCTGACCTCCCTTTATATTAATAGAACAATAATGTCATTGTTAGCTAATGAAGGTTTCCATGGTGACCAACGGCAACATGACAACGTTTCCATTGGTCCCTCTTCTTTAGAGAAGACCAGGAAGTGGTGGATACACGGATCGTGTTCCAACCAATAGGCACGCAGTGACTCTAAAGAATAATGATCACGCACCAACACACATTCAGACTAAAGGAACCAGCTGTTTGGAAATGAGAGAAGTAGAAAGTACAAGTATTTGAGTTCAACATGTAAGAAGTAGAAAGTACAGGTATTTGTGTTCAACATGTGAGAAGTAGAAAGTACAGGTATTTGAGTTCAACATGTGAGAAGTAGAAAGTACAGGTATTTGAGTTCAACATGTAAGTAGTAGAAAGTACAGGTATTTGAGTTCAACATGAGAGAAGTAGAAAGTACAGGTATTTGAGTTCAACATGTAAGAAGTAGAAAGTACAGGTATTTGAGTTCAACATGTAAGAAGTAGAAAGTACAGGTATTTGAGTTCAACATGTAAGTAGTAGAAAGTACAGGTATTTGAGTTCAACATGTAAGTAGTAGAAAGTACAGGTATTTGAGTTCAACATGTAAGAAGTAGAAAGTACAGGTATTTGAGTTCAACATGTGAGAAGTAGAAAGTACAGGTATTTGGGTTCAACATGTAAGAAGTAGAAAGTACAGGTATTTGTGTTCAACATGTAAGAAGTAGAAAGTACAGGTATTTGAGTTCAACATGTAAGAAGTAGAAAGTACAGGTATTTGAGTTCAACATGTAAGAAGTAGAAAGTACAGGTATTTGAGTTCAACATGAGAGAAGTAGAAAGTACAGGTATTTGAGTTCAACATGAGAGAAGTAGAAAGTACAGGTATTTGAGTTCAACATGAGAGAAGTAGAAAGTACAGGTATTTGAGTTCAACATGTAAGAAGTAGAAAGTACAGGTATTTGAGTTCAACATGTAAGAAGTAGAAAGTACAGGTATTTGGGTTCAACATGTAAGAAGTAGAAAGTACAGGTATTTGAGTTCAACATGTAAGAAGTAGAAAGTACAGGTATTTGAGTTCAACATGTAGAGAAGTAGAAAGTACAGGTATTTGAGTTCAACATGTAAGAAGTAGAAAGTACAGGTATTTGAGTTCAACATGAGAGAAGTAGAAAGTACAGGTATTTGAGTTCAACATGTAAGAAGTAGAAAGTACAGGTATTTGAGTTCAACATGTAAGAAGTAGAAAGTACAGGTATTTGAGTTCAACATGTAAGAAGTAGAAAGTACAGGTATTTGAGTTCAACATGTAAGAAGTAGAAAGTACAGGTATTTGAGTTCAACATGTGAGAAGTAGAAAGTACAGGTATTTGAGTTCAACATGAGAGAAGTAGAAAGTACAGGTATTTGAGTTCAACATGTAGAGAAGTAGAAAGTACAGGTATTTGAGTTCAACATGTAAGAAGTAGAAAGTACAGGTATTTGAGTTCAACATGTAAGAAGTAGAAAGTACAGGTATTTGAGTTCAACATGTAGAGAAGTAGAAAGTACAGGTATTTGAGTTCAACATGTAAGAAGTAGAAAGTACAGGTATTTGAGGTTCAACATGAGAGAAGTAGAAAGTACAGGTATTTGAGTTCAACATGTAAGAAGTAGAAAGTACAGGTATTTGAGTTCAACATGTAAGAAGTAGAAAGTACAGGTATTTGAGTTCAACATGTAAGAAGTAGAAAGTACAGGTATTTGAGTTCAACATGTAAGAAGTAGAAAGTACAGGTATTTGAGTTCAACATGTAAGAAGTAGAAAGTACAGGTATTTGAGTTCAACATGTAAGAAGTAGAAAGTACAGGTATTTGAGTTCAACATGTAAGAAGTAGAAAGTACAGGTATTTGAGTTCAACATGTGAGAAGTAGAAAGTACAGGTATTTGGAGTTCAACATGTAAGAAGTAGAAAGTACAGGTATTTGAGTTCAACATGTAAGAAGTAGAAAGTACAGGTATTTGAGTTCAACATGTAAGAAGTAGAAAGTACAGGTATTTGAGTTCAACATGTAAGAAGTAGAAAGTACAGGTATTTGGTTCAACATGTAAGAAGTAGAAAGTACAGGTATTTGAGGTTCAACATGTAAGAAGTAGAAAGTACAGGTATTTGGGTTCAACATGTAAGAAGTAGAAAGTACAGGTATTTGAGTTCAACATGTAAGAAGTAGAAAGTACAGGTATTTGGGTTCAACATGTAAGAAGTAGAAAGTACAGGTATTTGGTTCAACATGTAAGAAGTAGAAAGTACAGGTATTTGGGTTCAACATGTAAGAAGTAGAAAGTACAGGTATTTGGTTCAACATGTAAGAAGTAGAAAGTACAGGTATTTGGGTTCAACATGTAAGAAGTAGAAAGTACAGGTATTTGGGTTCAACATGTAAGAAGTAGAAAGTACAGGTATTTGGGTTCAACATGTAAGAAGTAGAAAGTACAGGTATTTGGGTTCAACATGTAAGAAGTAGAAAGTACAGGTATTTGGGTTCAACATGTAAGAAGTAGAAAGTACAGGTATTTGGTTCAACATGTAAGAAGTAGAAAGTACAGGTATTTGTGTTCAACATGTAAGAAGTAGAAAGTACAGGTATTTGAGTTCAACATGTAAGAAGTAGAAAGTACAGGTATTTGGTTCAACATGTGAGAAGTAGAAAGTACAGGTATTTGGGTTCAACATGAGAGAAGTAGAAAGTACAGGTATTTGGTTCAAATGTAAGAGTAGAAAGTACAGGTATTTGGGTTCAAGATGTAAGAAGTAGAAAGTACAGGTATTTGGGTTCAACATGTAAGAAGTAGAAAGTACAGGTATTTGAGTTCAACATGTAAGAAGTAGAAAGTACAGGTATTTGAGTTCAACATGTAAGAAGTAGAAAGTACAGGTATTTGGGTTCAACATGTAAGAAGTAGAAAGTACAGGTATTTGAGTTCAACATGTGAGAAGTAGAAAGTACAGGTATTTGAGTTCAACATGTAAGAAGTAGAAAGTACAGGTATTTGGTTCAACATGTAAGAAGTAGAAAGTACAGGTATTTGAGTTCAACATGAGTGAAGTAGAAAGTACAGGTATTTGGGTTCAACATGAGAGAAGTAGAAAGTACAGGTATTTGGGTTCAACATGTAAGAAGTAGAAAGTACAGGTATTTGGGTTCAACATGTAAGAAGTAGAAAGTACAGGTATTTGGGTTCAACGTGTGAGAAGTAGAAAGTACAGGTATTTGTGTTCAAAATGTAAGAAGTAGAAAGTACAGGTATTTGGGTTCAACATGTGAGAAGTAGAAAGTACAGGTATTTGAGTTCAACATGAGAGAAGTAGAAAGTACAGGTATTTGGGTTCAACATGTAAGAAGTAGAAAGTACAGGTATTTGAGTTCAACATGTAAGAAGTAGAAAGTACAGGTATTTGGGTTCAACATGTAAGAAGTAGAAAGAAAAAAGTGGTCAGAAAAATAAGTAGTGGAGTAAAGTACTGATACCAGAAACATGTACTTAAGTACAGTAACGAGGTATTTGTACTCGAATACTTCCCACCTCTGCTTCTTAAGTCATTTATCTTAAGTCTATAATCTGGTTAATTGAGGATCGACGGATTAAATAAGTGTCATCACTCTTTCTACTCACCCTTTAGCGCAAAGCGGTTGGTCATCCTTTTCAAACTACTTATGCCTTTCCTGTTTTGCATGGGTAAGATTCTGTGGCTCAGATACCTGCAGGACGCAACGAAAACATTGAATTCAATCAGAACAAAATGCATCTTGCAACACTTCAAAGGGGTCGTGGGATGTACCTGGCGATGTGGTTGAACACCTTGAAGCTGGACTCGTTGAGGAACCTCCTCTTCAGCTCCGTCTCTGTGGGCTCTGGGTCCTGGAGGCAGTACTGATGCTCCTGCAGCCCCATGGGGGAAGGAGGAGGAGAAGAGCTTTTGGAGAAGGGGTCTTCCAGGCTGTGAGAGAACAGGAAGTCCTCCTCTGACGGGACCTGGAAATCAAGAAGGACGCCAGATTCAAATAGGCGGCCATTGATGATTTATGCACAGCGAAACGTATAAGCTTTATAACATGTGCAATATTATTAGTAACGTGCGTCTTGCGCTGTGTCACCTGGTCCTCCTGCCCTGTCTCTGGGACGATGGTCGGCACGGCGCCAGGTGATAGAGTCAGCCGAACCTCGTCGCTCAGCGTGAAGCAGGACGGCTCAAAGTGTTTGGAGCAGAGAAAAGAGTTCGACCTCAGAGAGCTCTCATCTCTCTGAGCCACCGACAGCCATCTCTGCCGGATGTCTTTATCTTCTGGAAACCTGCAGAGACGAACCTTTAAGATACCTGAACAGAGGGAACTTCAGATCTCTTAGATTGGCTGACTGTTGGGAAAATACTTCCAGCATGAGAGTAGCATGCTAACAAGGGTATCAAGTGTAGCTGTGAACATGGCAGGATGTGAGATGACCCAGAAGAGCATCAGGACTGCTTGAGGCAGATGATAGCTATGTGATGAACATGATGACTCAGCCTCTATGGAGAGAGACATCAAGCATGCTCATTTCTGACGTGGAGCTAATCTGAACATTGAAGACTGCTTTCTGTTCCTCCATCTTGTGACCGTGTGACTCCCTCTCTTGATATCAGCATGTGAAGGACACTGTGAAGGAACTAGTCTCTGTATGTGATGACTCCCTTCTGGAGAGGATCCCAGACACATGGATGTAGTAGTAGTAGTAGTAGTAGTAGCAGCAGTAGTAGTAGTAGTAGTAGTAGTAGTAGTAGTAGTAGTAGTAGTAGTAGTAGTAGTAGCAGCAGTAGTAGTAGTAGTAGTAGTAGTAGTAGTAGTAGTAGTAGTAGTAGTAGCAGCAGCAGCAGTAGTAGTAGTAGTAGTAGTAGTAGTAGTAGTAGTAGTAGTAGTTGTGTAAGTAGTAGTAGTAGTAGTAGTAGTAGTAGTTGTGTAAGTAGTAGTAGTGTAATAGTAGTAGTTGTGTAAGTAGTAGTTGTGTAAGTAGTAGTAGTAGTAGTAGTAGTAGTAGTAGTTGTGTAAGTAGTAG
>NW_027263404.1:57500-62670 GCF_902827115.2 Pseudochaenichthys georgianus
GTAGTAGTAGTAGCAGCAGTAGTAGTAGTAGTAGTAGTAGTAGTAGTAGTAGCAGCAGTAGTAGTAGTATAGTAGTAGCAGTAGCAGCAGTAGTAGTAGTAGCAGTAGTAGTAGTAGTTGTGTAAGTAGCAGTAGTAGTAGTAGTAGCAGTAGTAGTAGTAGTAGTAGTAGTAGTAGTAGTAGTAGTAGCAGTAGTAGTAGCAGCAGCAGTAGTCGTAGTAGTAGTAGTAGTAGTAGTAGTAGTAGTAGCAGTAGCAGCAGTAGTAGTAGTAGCAGCAGCAGTAGTAGTAGTAGTAGTAGTAGCAGCAGCAGTAGTAGTAGTAGCAGCAGTAGTAGTAGTAGTAGTAGCAGCAGTAGTAGTAGTAGCAGCAGCAGTAGTAGTAGTAGTAGTAGTAGTAGTAGTAGTAGTAGTAGTAGTAGTAGTTAGTAGAGTAGTAGTATAGTAGTAGTAGCATGTGAAGGACCACTGCTCAGGAACTAGTCTCTGTATGTGATGACTACTTCCATTCTGGAGAGGATCCCAGACACATGGATCCTGAGGCTGAAGCTCAAGCCGGGGACCAGGGATTATTAACATTTTTAGGTATTCTAATCCGAATTTTGTGATTTTGAGAAAAGTCATAATTTTGTGATTTTGAGAAAAAAGTCATAATTTTGAGAAAAAGTCGTAATTTTGAGAAAACGCCATCTGCTTTTGGTGTCTTTCGTGGCGGAAGTACAGCGCCACTTACAGGCCCGGCATTTGTACCACAGCGTCTCCAGCGCTTTCGAGCGGTCTCGTGTGAACGGACACGTTTCTGGTGCCTACTGCGAGTGGATGGAAGACGATTTCGGTTCGTTCTCGTGTGGCTGCAGCCTGAAGCTCAAGCCGGGAACCAGAGAGATCTTTCTAACACTGACCAACTGCTGTTCAGATCATTCCTAACATCTGTGTGAAGGTGGTGTTTACCTGTGGAAGCTGAGCTCGGGGTAGATGGAGCTGGAGGATTCGCAGCCGTAGACAAAGCAGAACTGGACCAAGGGTTTTTTGGTTTCTGGAAGAACTCGGTTCTGACAAAATTCACACTTATTGATCCAGGCCTTCGCGACCTCCGTCACTCCAACCCAGTAAAACATCAGCTGCAAGAACAGAGGAAGAACCGGTCATTTTAAGAACTTCTGTTTACCATATTATCCTAAACTATTTGTTCTGTTTGATCAGAAGGATATCCATAGGTGGGAGAAGTACTCAGATCTTGTACTTGAGTAAAAGTAGAAGTACTCAGATCTTGTTCTTGAGTAAAAGTAGAAGTACTCAGATCTTGTACTTGAGTAAAAGTAGAAGTACTCAGGTCTTGTTCTTGAGTAAAAGTAGAAGTACTCAGATCTTGTTCTTGAGTAAAAGTAGAAGTACTCAGATCTTCAACTTGAGTAAAAGTAGAAGTACTCAGATCTTGTACTTTAGTAAAAGTAGAAGTACTCAGATCTCGTACTTTAGTAAAAGTAGAAGTACTCAGATCTTGTTCTTGAGTAAAAGTAGAAGTACTCAGATCTTCAACTTGAGTAAAAGTAGAAGAAATCAGATCTTGTACTTTAGTAAAAGTAGAAGTAGTTAGATCTTGTACTTTAGTAAAAGTAGAAGTAGTTAGATCTTGTACTTTAGTAAAGTAGAAGTACTCAGATCTTGTACTTGAGTAAAAGTAGAAGTACTCAGATCTTGTACTTGAGTAAAAGTAGAAGTACTCAGATCTTGTACTTGAGTAAAAGTAGAAGTACTCAGATGTTGTACCTGACTAAAAGTAGAAGTACTCAGATCTTCTACTTGAGTAAAAGTAGGAGTACTCAGATCTTGTACTTTAGTAAAAGTAGAAGTACTCAGATCTTGTACTTGAGTAAAAGTAGAAGTACTCAGATCTTGTACTTGAGTAAAGTAGAAGTATCAGATCTTGTACTTGAGTAAAAGTAGTAGTACTCAGATCTTGTACTTGTGTAAAAGTATAAGTACTCAGATGTTGTACCTGACTAAAAGTAGAAGTACTCAGATCTTCTACTTGAGTAAAAGTAGGAGTACTCAGATCTTGTACTTTAGTAAAAGTAGAAGTACTCAGATCTTGTACTTGAGTAAAAGTAGAAGTACTTAGATCTTGTACTTTAGTAAAAGTAAAAGTACTCAGATCTTGTACTTGAGTCAAAGTAGAAGTACTCAGATCTTGTACTTGAGTCAAAGTAGAAGTACTCAGATCTTGTACTTGAGTAAAAGTAGAAGTACTCAGATCTTGTACTTGAGTAAAAGTAGAAGTACTTAGATCTTGTACTTTAGTAAAGTAAAGTACTCAGATCTTGTACTTGAGTCAAAGTAGAAGTACTCAGATCTTGTACTTGAGTCAAAGTAGAAGTACTCAGATCTTGTACTTGAGTAAAAGTAGAAGTACTCTGATCTTGTACTTGAGTAAAAGTAGAAGTACCAGAGTGTAGGATACTCTGTCACAGTAAAAGTCATGCATTCAAATGTTCCTCAAGTGAAAGTAGAAAAGTATTCTCATCTAAATATAGTGAAAGACAGTAAAGTAGTCGTTGTGCAGATTCGGTCCATTTCAGAATAATATATATGATATGTTTTTATAATGATTGATCATGAAAGTGTCCTGCAAGGTAGCTGGTGAAGGTGCAGCTAGTCTGAAGTACTTTGTAGACTGCAGGGTAGCTGGTGGAAGGTGCAGCTAGTCTGAAGTACTTTGTAGACTGCAGGGTAGCTGGTGGAGGTGCAGCTAGTCTGAAGTACTTTGTAGACTGCAGGGTAGCTGGTGAAGGTGGCACGCTAGTCTGAAGTACTTTGTAGACTGCAGGGTAGCTGGTGGAGGTGCAGCTAGTCTGAAGTACTTTGTAGACTGCAGGGTAGCTGGTGAAGGTTGCAGCTAGTCTGAAGTACTTTGTAGACTGCAGGGTAGCTGGTGGAGGTGCAGCTAGTCTGAAGTACTTTGTAGACTGCAGGGTAGCTGGTGGATTTACTCCAGGTGGAACTAAAGTCTGATCCAACACTTGATTAGATTACCATCATTCATCCACATCTGTGAAGTAACTAAAGGTATAAATACATGTAGTGGAGGAAAAGTACACCATGTACCTCTGAACTGTAGAGGAGAAGAAGTACACAGTAGCAAAACATTGAAATACTCAAGTAAAGTACAAGTATCTCTAAATTGTACTTAAGTACAGAGTAAATGTACTTAGTTACTTCCCAGCTCTGATGATATCCTATGAACTCACCATTATATCCTTTACTACTTTAATCCTACCGACGTGGTTGTTGTTGTCGTGGAAACGGATCATAATTTCCTTCACCTCCTCGTCACTTTTTACAACTCTGAGCAGGCGTCCCCTGTAATGACGCCACAGAAAACCATCTGCAGGAGAGAGAGAGGGAATACACTCAGGTTAACCAAAGTTAGCCATGGAGTGCCACAGGGCTCAGTGCTCGGACCTATTTTGTTCACATTATATATGCTTCCGTTAGGCAATATTATAAGGAATCATTCTGTAAACTTTCATTGTTATGCGGATGATACTCAACTATATTTATCAATCAAGCCTGATGAAATTAATCATCTAAATACAATTCAAGACTGCCTTAAGGACTTAAAAACGTGGATGACCTTAAACTTTTTGATGTTAAACACGACCAAAACTGAAGTTATTGTACTTGGCCCAAAGAATCTACGAAACAAATTATCTAAAGACATACTAACTATGGATGGCATTAATTTGGCCTCCAGTGAGACTGTAAGGAATCTTGGTGTTATATTTGATCAGGATTTATCCTTTAACGCCCACATAAAATCAATTTCAAGGACCGCCTACTTCCATCTACGTAACATTGCAAAAATCAGGCATATCTTGCCTCAAAACGATGCAGAGAAACTAATCCATGCATTTGTTACTTCTAGGCTGGATTATTGTAACTCTTTATTATCAGGGAGTACCAAGAAGTCAATCAAGTCGCTTCAGCTGATTCAAAATGCTGCGGCTCGTGTACTAACCAAAGTTAGGAAAAGGGACCACATTACTCCTGTTCTGGCTGCCTTACACTGGCTCCCTATAGAACACAGGATAGAATTTAAAATTCTTCTTCTCGCCTACAAAGCCCTTAATGGGCAGGCGCCATCTTACCTTAAAGAACCATTATACCCTACTGTCCTACTAGGGCATTGCGTTCCAAGAATGCAGGGTTGTGGTTGTTCCTAGAATCTCTAAAAGTACAATGGGAGCCAGAGTCTTTTCTTATCAAGCTCCACATTTGTGGAATCAGCTTCCAGTTTGTGTTCGGGCGGCAGACACCCTATCCGTTTTTAAGAGTGCGCTTAAGACCTTCCTTTTTGATAAAGCTTATAGTTAGGGCTGATTAGATTCAGCCCCTAGTTTTGCTGATATAGGCTTAGTTTGTCGGGGGACATCTTACTTCTTCCTTCTCTCTGTCTATACCCGTGTACACTCATGTTCCGATTAACCCAGCTTCCCCAAATGTCTTTCTTTTTGGTGTCTATATACGCTGGGATCCGGAGTCATGGATGATCCTGCGGTCCTGTGTCCTGGATCGCGAGCGCTGGATCTTGAGTCGTGGCTGTGGTCCTGGATCATAGGTCCTGGATGGATATCCTCGTGGATTCATCTTCCTATTATACACACATGCATTTCCAAACATTTGGACTACCTATGTTGCAAATGTATTATCTTTTCAATTTACACACGGCATCTATTGCACGTCTGTCCGTCCTGGGAGAGGGATCCCTCCTCTGTTGCTCTCCCTGAGGTTTCTCCCATTTTTCCCTTTAAACTGGGTTTTCTTTGGAAGTTTTTCCTTGTACGATGTGAGGGTCTAAGGACAGAGGGTCTGAGGATAGAGGGTCTAAGGACAGAGGGTCTAAGGACAGAGGGTGTCGTATTGTCATACTGATATTCTGTACACACTGTGAAGACCACTGAGACAAATGTAACATTTGTGATATTGGGCTATATAAATAAACATTGATTGATTGATTGATTATGGTCTTATGTGAAGTGGATTAATAGAGGAAAGTAATAAGTAACCATAGCACAAAGAGACGTTCTTTAATTACTACTAAAACAAATCAGCTGAAAATAGCTCCACCTTTACCAGTCATGCTCCTATTGGCTAGCGCTCCAAAACATTGTA
>NW_027263405.1:0-62585 GCF_902827115.2 Pseudochaenichthys georgianus
AACTTGACAGTATCTTTCAATGACAAAAGTCACACATAATTAGTCAAATTCTACTGATAAGAGAGATGTGTGAGAGAAACTTCCTGCTCAGCAATGTAGATGGAAGGAATGGAGGCTGGAGTCCGCTTTATATCAAACACTGAGTTTAATGAGAGCCAACGGCCGTGAGTGAGCTCAAAGCGTTTACACAACATGCTATGAGAAAACCCTCCAACTCACTGAAGCATTACACAGAAAACACAGACGATCTACCGGAGAATCCGGGAGGGGCCTCTATTTCGCGCGTCTTCTGATCGATAATCACAAAAACACATGGATTCAGAGACAAAGACAGTCTGTTAAAGTCCTCTGGCAGTTAGTCACAGTCCCCCAACAGGAAAGCGGAACCTTTAACCCTTTAACCTTTAAAACCTTTAAACCCCTGCTCTAAGTTATGGTAGACCTATGTGAAACACAAAATGCTTTTTGGTACAAACACTTAAACAAAATATTTCCCTCACAGATCCACGCTTTTATCAATTCATTGATAACCAATTAACATTAGTCTAAGAATATTTTCAGTCACTACTTGAATCAAATAAAACGTCCTCAGAGTTGGGTGGATTCCTCATTACATTAATTACATCAAAAACAGAATAAGATTGGAACAGCCAATCACAATGGTTGATACAGACAACCATAATAGAAAAATCATCTTTCTTCAGTGTTTGATTTCTTTTGTCAAAAAGCACAATAATAACACATATGCAATACAAAAATATAATAGTAAAATATATGTTTCAAAAACAAGATCTTTTATCATTTATCCCTCAGTTAATCTCATTCATCAAACACAAATTCAAATTCAGCTTACATCTTTAAAGATTTACTTCAAGGCAATTACTTATTAAAACACGATTAGAATGTAGGATTATAAGAAATCCAATTGAGGTATAAATCAGAATCATAAGGGATCCAGTTAAAATTCACAGTTAAGGTATAAATTCACAGTGATGAATCGATCAATCTGTAATCTGTAAAGGTACAGTGTCCTCAATCTTTAGCATTACTTTTCGTTTACTTCAATACACTTATTCAAGAGTAAGGCACTTTACTACATACATTTTATTCAAATACATTTGTTCAAAAATCTGAAAAGGAAAAGTTAGGCATTTTATTTCAACAACCTGAGGAAAGAAAAGTCAAAACATCTATTCGTTTGAAACCGTCAGGCAGGTAATTGTATTTACTGTATCAACAATGAGAGAGACTAGGCCCTCGTACTGTTAAGATTGCTCAGAGTCTGTGGGGAAAAGTTGTACCAATCCTCAGCCTCCTCGCTAATTCTGGATGCTATGTCCAGCTAACTAAACCAGCTTTCGTGAAAGGAATTGGGCTAAACATGGTAGAATGCATAGATTCTGGCATATTTTGGCACAGCAAAACAGTTACTAATATTGTGTTCATGTGCGTAGTCTAACATTAAACTTGCTGCAGAATTAGTTTTAGTTCGTTTAAAAGGAGTGATTTAAGGCCTTTTTGAAAAATCTACATCACCTGCTGAGTATTTAAGTGGAGTGGATAGAACATTTGTTTTTTCTATCTAAATGTAGCATGCAGTAGCACCTGGATTGGGAACCTGGTAATCTGGTTTCCTCGTTGTACATTTTACCTGGTAATGATTAAGGATAGTAACATTGTCTGTTATAATATTAGAAATATCTTATTGTTCAATACATTATCAATCTGAAAATATCAATTAATTTATTTTGTTTAGTGTGAAAGTGTAATCTGATCTGACAAAATATATTTGTTTAGTGTGAAAGTGTAATCTGATCTGACAAAATATATTTGTCACCACTATGTAACACATATCTGTTCATCGGAAATATAAAAACAATCATTAATTGTACATCTGTAATCATCTGGTCATTCAATTCAAATGTTATCTTTGTACAAGAGCTCGAAGAACATGTCCTCCTGACTCGTTCTCCTCCTCTCTTTATGACACAGAATATCTGGTGTGTGAAGGCATCCCGATACTGTAGATTAGCACTGAGGTGCTGATTGGCTCAAAACTCTTCTTCCCCAGAGCACCATATTTCAAACCCCCCAATTGCTCTGCTTTTTGTGGCTCATTCAGTGAGCACTTTATGATCTCCCAGTGAACCAGAGGCTCATCTGCCTGCATTCCTTCTGCTATCTGCTTGAGAGCAGAGCCTATTCCAAGTGGCACATCCAGATGCAACCCCCGTGATGGGAGAGGTTAGGAAGAAATCTGCCCTTCCAAGAACCATGGAGCCTCTGAAGCCATCGCTCGTCCTGCAGAGTTGTCTGTTTGGCCCCCCCCCCGAGCAGAAAGATGAAGAAGCATCCCATCCCATCAGAAAGTTGAAGATTAGAATCCTCTCATCTCGAAAGACCTCGTGCCTCCTTGCCCGTGGCTGGGGGTGCTCTCTGCAGCCAGAGGGTGTGACCCTCTCTCTCTGACCCTTGACCTTCAGAGCTGTCCTAGTGATTGGGTTAACACTTGATAGGGATGTTTTCCTGAGTGCAGACAACTCAAAGTAATGGATTAGCACATTATCATTCAATTACAAAAATACGATAGGCCCCTCAGAATTATTTGGGAGCCTTCCTGACACATGCACATGCATACATGTAAGGTTTGTGTTAGTCATTTAACATGCAAGAATCATATACTCATCAGTCCAAAGCAGAGAAATGTTATTTTAAGTTAAATGTGAGCTAGTCCCTGTGGATATAACCCGTTCTCAATTATTCTAAATATTATATTAATTCACCATTTACCGTTTGATAAAAGATTAGTTTATCAGAAGTACATTTCCTCTTCCATAAACATAGGTTTGAGAAATGAATGTTTCAATATGAGATCAATTACTCAAATATAGTTGACTCTCCCCTCCCTTTTCTTACATATGTCACATAATGTAATAACAACGTAGGAGTCTATTTAAACATGGTATCGTCTATAAGCTATTAATCGAGAAAACTCAGTATCAGCACGCAACTTGCAAATAACTCTTCTCTCTTTCCTATCCCTCTCTTATCCTCATCTCTCTATTCTTTCTTCCACATCTCTCTCTATTCTCTCTCTCTATTCTCTCTTTCTATTCTCTCCTCCACAGCTCTCTCTATTGTCTCTTACTTCAGTTAGATATGAAATAAAACATACGAGTCCATGTAAGCATGGTAGAGGTCATAATCCATCAGTCGAGAAAACTCAGTATCAGCTGTGCGCAACTAACAAAAACAATTGTGAGAACCATATATTATGCAGGAAATGCACACCTTTGTTGAAAAAAACAAAACAAACAAAAACAAAGCATCTCTGATTTGGGAGGAACAGCTTCAACCCCCTTAACATCTGAGTCACCACTGAAGGCATAGCATGAATGATAGTGGGCGTCTGAGGGTGTCTTTACTGAGAAATGTCAAACAAATTCAAAACCTTACATTTGAAAACAGGTTTGCATTCCTCCACTTAAGGTGACGTTATCATTGGAAACAATAAGAACAAACTATTTTGATATAGAATCTATAAATTGAATCTTTAGAGCAGAACAGAATGGTTGTAGTTTTAGCCTAAGCTCCGTGCAGCCTCATGGTCTATATAATGTGAATATATGTAGTAGACAGTAACAGGCCCCTGACAACAGGCCTATACTAAAAATGGTAGGGGCTTTTCACAGCTTGCCAACCTGCAGGCATCCTCTGCATAGCAGTATGGATAGCCTTAAAAAAACAAACAAACCCACTCTGTGGTAACGAGAATCATATTTCTGACCCCTGTGCCCAAGTGAAGCCGTTTGACTCATCTGACTGACCCAAGGGTTTGGAGCTGGTGTGACAGGGAGGCTTCCAAGTGTTCAGAGCAGACGTCAAGCTTTCAGTTCATGGCTCGGTGGGGGGAGCAGACCCATGTGAGACAGTATCAACGGCTGTAAAGTTCAGTTTGAGGAATGTCATTCTCTCTGGGAGCAGGAAATGGTGTCCATTCTCGGACCAGACCATTAATGTCATGTAGCGCAGCCATAGCATCTCTGTGACTGCACACAGCCTGTCTGTAGTAGGGCAGAGCTGGGTGACTTTTAGTGAAGCCGTCCGAAGCCATAGACAACAAACGGAACACAGGATCATCAATGTCTCTCTTTACCAGTGGCTCAATCATAAAAGAAATTAGTGGGGAAATGTGGAACACTAATCCATCATGTGAAATGTTGAGTTAATTTAAATAATTACTTATGGGATGAAATCAAATTATCATTAATATTAGAAACTAAAGTCAGTTAAAATAGGACTTGCACGGATCAGAATCTAATCAATACACCATTTTCCCAGCTCTGTAATGAAATGGATGACAAGCAGGTATGCAAACTTGTCACCTTTTGAATCCAAACTAGGTCGTTTGTGTGATTCATGTAGATCTGCAATACAAATATTATTTGGGGCATGGGCAAGGTTGCCAACTCTGGGTACCTGGCTGGATTGAGATTTCGATATCATGGGTTTAATTACACACATGCGCACGAAATGACTGCTATCGTGTCAGTAGCGGGACCTTAGCATATATGTAGGATATGTATATAATATATATATATAAATGCACAATATTGGACTCAGACTATAAAAGGGCACACAGTTTCATTCACTAATGAAAGTCAAACACATGTTTGTTTCCACTGTTTTATTGTGTGCCTGTCATGATAAGCAATTAATTGACTTATCAGCTCCTGAGTATTTTTTTTTTGGGTAATCTATGGTAGGGCTAACTCATACAGTGGTGGGGCTCAAATCAGTATTTGAAATGTAATTACATATTGATTGATTGATTGAAAAGTTTATTAACAGCTTGTATATTGGGTACAGTACAGCTCAAAAAATACAATTGTCAAGGGGATGCAGACCGGAGAAAGACTTTCGTCTTGTTTACATCAGGGTCCCCCATTTCCAATTCATCATGTCATTTAAGACATATAAGACATATTTGACATACAGATGGCTATATCGCCCCCTTGACGGTGAAACGCCACGCATGAGGTTTGGATTATTTCCCTGTCTCAATCCAAATGGAACTGTATGAAAATAAAGGCACATTTGTGTGACAAAATTGACATGCTGAAAACCCAACCCCGCAGCGGCGCTGTCTGGGGGGATTTTTTTTTTTTTTTGAACTACTAACATAAAATACACATTCTCTCTTGAGATGAAAAATAAATCCATCGACAGTATTACTACACGACATATTTAAATGAAGCTGAACCTGCTGCTCCTCACAGAGGAAAAAGGCTGTGTGAATTACTTTACATTTGTGGATGGGTGGATATCCCCCACTGTCCTGTGTGTGAAAAATGGAAGACAGCCCACACCTATCAATCATCAAACCGTGGGGTCCTATTTCATTTTCAGCATGAAGCGAACTGAAAAACCTTTCCGGCTAACGTTAGCTTTAGTACTCTTGTTCTTGAGTAGAAGTACCAGAGTGTAGGAATACTACGTTACAGCAAGAGTACTGCATTAAAATGTTACTCAAGTAAAAGTAGAAAAGTATTCTCATCAAAATATAGTGGAAATAGCGACAGTAAAGGTAGTCGTTGTGCAGATTGGTCCATTTCAGAATAATATATGATGTGTTTTATAATGATTGATCTGGTAGACCTGCAGCTAGTCTGAAGTACTTTGTAGACTGCAGGGTAGCTTGTGGATTTACTCCAGGTGGAATTAAAGTCTGATTTAACACTTGATTATATTTCACATAATTCATCCAGATCCGCAAAGTAACTGAAGGTATGAAATACATGTAGCGGAGTAGAAATACACCATGTACCTCTGAACTGTAGAAGTAGAAGAATAAAGTGGCAAAACATTTAAATCAAATAAAGTACAAGTATCTCAAAATAGTGCTCAAGTATAGTCCCTGTTGAGTTTATGAACTTAGTTACACCAGTGGCTATACAGATAGAAAGACTAAGCCTTACACAGAGGCATGAAAACACATCTATGAAAAATGCTCAACAATGCTGCCAGAACCACAAACTGACTGCTACAATTAAAATGAATGCCTCTATCCATCTCCATCAGATGTATATAGCACCTTTCAATGCAAGGTAATTGAAAGTGCCTTACAAAAAATGAAAGACATTAAGCATTAAAAGAAAAGTTAATAAAATAAGCATTAAAAGGACAAATACATGGATAAAAGTTACCGTGCAATTTAAAATATGAATAGTTCAATTTAACATTAAAAAGGAGAAGTTACATGGATAAAAGTTACAGTGCGGTCTAAAATATGACTAGTTCAATTAAAAGCATAATAACTGAACGCTGCTTCTCCATGTTTGGTTCTGACTCTGGGGACAGAAAGCTGACCAGTCCCTGAAGACCTGAGAGATCTGGATGGTTCATAGTTTAGCAGGAGGTCAGACATGTATTTTGGGCCTAAACCATTCAGTGCTTTATAAACCAGCAGCAGTATTTTGAAATCTATTCTTTGACACACAGGAAGCCAGTGTAAAGACTTCAGAACAGGAGTGATGTGATCCACTTTCTTAGTGTCAGAGAGGACTCGAGCAGCGGCGTTCTGAATCAGCTGCAGCTTTCTAATAGATGTTTTAGTGAGACCTGTGAAAACACCATTGCAGTGTCCAGTCTACTGAAGATAAAAGCATGGACAAGTTTTTTTTTAAATCCTGCTGTGACATTAGTCTTTTAATCCTAGATATGTTCTTTAGGTGATAGTAGGCTGATTTAGTAACTGTAAATCACTTACACGTGTGTGTGTGTGTGTGTGTGTGTGTGTGTGTGTGTGTGTGTGTGTGTGTGTGTGTGTGTGTGTGTGTGTGTGTGTGTGTGTGTGTGTTTGTTTGGTTGGGGGTAGCCAGATGTTCCTCTTTGTGCCTTTAGGCCATAAAACCCCCAATGGTCGCTCTGTGGTCTTGCTCAGATTCTCTGCCCCTCCAAAGGTCACGCCTGTGATTGACCTCGGGTGCAGGATTTTAGGAGCGGAGGAAAGGGGAGATTCCGTCCAAAATGCAAACCTCTCCATGACTTGTCTTTAAAACGTTCTTTAAGTCCTGTATTAAGTCTTCTGTTATGTAGCGGAAAATCCCATTTAAAAATGAAGAGCAAAATAGTTTAGTTTACTTCTCTGTCTGTTCGGATTTGGAAATGTTTATGATTTATTTTGTGTGCTCGTGAACGAGAGAAGGAGAAAAAAACATCTACCTTTGAACTGCAATTACTTATCTTAAAAATTGCAACATTATACTCCTTTAAAAAATTGCTCAATTCATTTAAACACATTTATTATGTGCACAATAAAACCTCAACAAGTATATTGATCCTGGCTTAACCAGCAACCTTTACTCTATTGTTCATAAGCTCAGTATTTGACAACTATTAGGATTGTAGTAATGTCTGTATAGACCAATTGTACTAGAAATAATTTGAAACAGTTTAATAAAGAATGTTAAACTATATTTAAACTGTAATTGAACTTCAACGTATATCAATTATCTGATTCCAGTGGCCAGTTGGAAACAGACAATCAACAAGGTTTTCATTTTGCAGCAACAGCGCAAAAGTTTCAATTACTGTCTGACTACATTGCATTTAGCTGACGCTTTTATCCAAAGCGACTTACATTAAGTACATTCGACTAGGAAGACACAACCTTGAAGAAAACAGAACCCTATAAGTACATCAGGCCTCACAGAGCCAAGCACCTCAAGTGCTTCTCAACTGGCTATAGATAAGCCAGTCCTCATGTCTGAGTCTGGTTCTGTCTTATCTTCTTTGTTTTGGAATGTGTTCAATACATTACGTTTTTTTATTATTCATTATTACCATATAATACATAGATTTAAGAATAAATGAAACAAATAATACAACATTGAGCTGTTTGAGCTTTTCATCTTTACATTATTGTTTTATTTCTCTCAAGTCATTTAATTTTGGTGAAATAACTGAAGTTTTAGTTCATTTTACCCTGGCTGTGGACTGATTCATTATGAGTTGTTACAACGCATGCACAAGACGGCGGGTAGACAAACAAACACGAAACAATTATACAAACAAACACTGCAGTTAGACAAACAAACATAAAAACTCTCAACAACTCAGCCTGACAAAAACTCTTCCAGCCTATTTTAATCCGAATTAGGGAGACTTTCAGAGGGGCCATTAATTATGAGAGCCCTCAATACTCATAATTCTCGTGTATCAGCAAACACAGCCAAATTCAGCAATTCATACAACATTCTCAAACCACACATTGAGCACTTTCTTTAGTTCAAAAGTGTCAATAATCGCGGATAATGCTGTATGCTCCTTTTTTCTACGTGCAGCTCTCCCCAGGGGGCGGAGAATCGGCACCTCAGCAGAAATGCTATTTATCCTCTGAAAACTCCTAAATTCGGCGATTTGTTTAAATACAAATCTTGACATTGCTTCTAATTCAGAAAATCCACTTTGCTGGTACATCTCTTAAAAGCTTCTCTGAATATTTGTTGTGTGTAATTGCCTGGTGAGTTAATTCCAAGAAGCACACACAGAGGAGATCGATGAAATTCGATATTCCTAGGTTATCATTAGCCCCAAATATTCTCATAGTTTTCACATAAGCCGTGTTTGCTCGTAGACACCTGTCCCAGCAACAAACACGGGGAAATCGGCCAGGACAATGTCCCCTTGACACCGATTCCTGAGGTTATAGATTAGCCTCCAGATGTAAATGAGTAGAGAAACCCAAAAAAAATGCAGCAGCTCAGTTCTCTCAGGTAATTTTGATACACCGTTGATCTCAAACGCTGGCGAGTCAATCTCAAAATAGAAATGTACTCACCAGCATCCGAAAATCTGTTGGTGTCCTGTTCGCGACGCCAATCTGTGAGAGAAACTTCCTGCTCAGCAATGTTGATGGAAGAAATGGAGGCTGGAGTCCGCTTTATATCAAACACTGAGTTTAATGAGAGCCAACGGCCGTGAGTGAGCTCAAAGCGTTTACACAACATGCTATGAGAAAACCCTCCAACTCACTGAAGCATTACACAGAAAACACAGACGATCTACCGGAGAATCCGGGAGGGGCCTCTATTTCACGCGTCTTCTGATCGATAATCACAAAAACACATGGATTCAGAGACAAAGACAGTCTGTTAAAGTCCTCTGGCAGTTAGTCACAGTCCCCCAACAGGAAAGCGGAACCTTTAACCCTTTAACCTTTAAACCTTTAAACCCCTGCTCTAAGTTATGGCAGACCTATGTGAAACACAAAATGCTTTTTGGTACAAACACATAAACAAAATATTTCCCTCACAAGATGGACACAGTTGAGGAGTTAACAACAGTTTTATTTATACAGAGATTATAGACAACTTTAATCTGCATATGGATGTCGTCCATCACTGGGCCCTCTGTTCAGTCTCCCCAATCCTAGACTGGACTTCCTGTTGAGAAAATGTTTAGCAACGTTAGTCTTATGGCAAGTTTTGAACAAAACTTCAAGACAAATACCATAAATAAATACTCATTAATCTTGGTCAGCAATGGAAACATCTGATGCATTGTGGGTATTTTGTTGCGATGGATCCATTATGATCAGGGGTCCTAACACAGAAGTGTGCCGGAAGCCGTTGGATTCTGAGGTGGAAAAAAAATATATAACTTCAAATTGAAAAAGACTATACTAGATCAAAAATCATACAAGTTGGCATAAGAGCGATACCCCATTCGTCTCCTCTCTTTGAGCGGGTGTTGCAGGTCCTAGAACAGCAGTCACGAATGGAGCTCTGCATGGGGTCATCCAGGAGTTCCCATCTGAGGAAGCAACAACAGTAAAGGCTCAAACACATCAGCATGGCTTTAAAAAAAAAAAAAAAAAATCAAGTTAATAACATTTGCTAAAAAGGACCAAAAGATAAACTTCCATCTACAGTGCAGAAAAAAAGTGAACACTCGTTGCTTTGGAACAGCCCTCAATATGGCGGACCCTCCGCGTGAACGCGCAAACGGAGGGGTAGGGTGTAGGGGGCGGTTTGGGAATGGGCCTAAGTGGCGGGGAGGCCAAGGGAGGAGGGATCAAAACCTGTTTTTGTCTATTTTAACGGAGCTGGATTTTTTTTTTATGAATGACTCGCGATCTACCAGCATTGCCCCCGCGGTCGACCGGTCGACCGAGGGGACGTACTGGGCACCTCTGCCTTACACAAACAAATTCTGAAATATCAGCACAGCATCACATCCAAAATATCACAAAAAAGTAATCATAGTATGAAAAACTCCGTTGTATAGTAAATATCAAAAGTATAGTGTATCAAAAATGTATGCAACAAATGCATAGTTTGTGAAAGGATGTCATATGATGAGTCCGTAGGTCCTCATGTTAAACCTCAGGATTTCCCGACTTTCACTATATAGTAGCCTACACATAGTATGTCACAAATATGACAAATTGTGATAATGTTGTATGTCAGTTTTTTTTTTATCATAAAAAACAACAAAGTATAGTCTTTTAAAAAGAGATGTAACACAAGTCATTTTGTTGAAATGACATTTAAACAATATTTCATGTGAAGAACAGGCATATTGTTGTTGTTGAATATAAATAAATATACGAACATATTACAACATAATTGTTGTGTTGAAGAACTGCATGAACCTGCGGTTTATTGACATGAATGTAATCAATTAAATCCACACAAACATTATATAAAAAAGCAAACACAGTGATGATATTTTTTTTAATGTCTTTATTTAAGCTAAATTCATCCAGAAAACTCAAGCAGAAACTAAGACGTCCACCTGAGCTCCGGGTCTCTCCGGGGTCTTAGCCGCTGTTGTATCCGAGGGAAGGCGCCTCCTGTCCGGGCTGACCGACCATCAGTCACCAGCCGCTCACTTCCTGCGGCGGGAGGCAGCTCCCTTTTTGCTGCTGCAAAGCGCAAAGAGCAGAAACAGAGTCAGATGTGTGCAGTGATCCTCTTATGGTGGGTGTAATTATAGATGGATACCCATTTCATAACATAGCAAAGGGTGGGATACAAACAAACTACTGGAACAATTTCTTGAAGCTACATTGCCCCCTGGTGTTTAAACAAGTTAGTTACAACAATATATCTAAACAGTTGTTAACTATGTTATCAAAAATGAAATCTGAAGTCAAACCAATCATAAAAGTTAGCCAAATATTGTTTTAGGTTGTGAAGTATTGTGACGACCTCCTAACCTGTCAGGCTCTCCTCTCCTCTTTCTCTGCTTCGATCTCTCAGGCAAAAAGCACTTTCTTTCAAGATAAGATCCAATCTTCCTATTCCAATCCCAAAAAACTATTTTCCATCTTCTCCTCCCTCCTGGACCCCCCCAAAAGCCCCTTCCCCCTCCTCCCTTCTGTCAAGCAACTTTGTTAACCACTTTGAAAAAAAGGTTGATGATATTCGCTCTTCTTTTTCTGACTCACCTCTACTCACCGCTGGGTCACCAGACCCTCCTTTCCCCCTCTCTCTCCAAGTGAGGTTCTTACCCTCATTACCTCTGCCCGCTCTACCACCTGTCCTCTGGACCCTATTCCTTCAAACCTCCTTCAGACTATCGCTCCTGATATTCTACCGTTTCTCACCCATTTCATCAACACTTCTCTAACTTCTGGTCACTTTCCAAACAGTCTCAAGGAGGCAAGAGTAAACCCTCTCCTAAAGAAACCCACTCTCAACCCGTCAGATGTTATAAACTACAGGCCTGTCTCTCTCCTCCCGTTCCTGTCTAAAACACTTGAATGCGCTTGTCTTTAAACAACTCTCCTGCTATCTCCATCAGAACAACCTTCTGAATCCGCAACAGTCTGGTTTCAAGGCAGGTCACTCCACAGAAACTGCCCTCCTTGCTGTCACTGAGGAACTGCACACTGCTAAAGCAGCCTCCCTCTCCTGTCATCATCCTTTTGGACCCGTCTGCTGCATTCGACACGGTGAATCATCAGATCCTCCTTCGCACTCTCCAAGAACTTGCGAGCAGGCTCTGCACTTTTCCCTCCTCACCTCATACCTCAAAGACCGCACCTACAGGGTTACTTGGAGAGGGTCCGAGTTCGACCCTTGTCAATTAACTACAGGGGTCCCTCAGGGCTCTGTTATTGGTCCCCTCCTGTTCTCCTTGTACACAAACTCGCTCGGATCAGTCATTAGCCCGCATGGTTTTTCATACCACTGCTACGCTGACGACACCCAATTAATTCTGTCCTTTCTCCGCTCAGAGACCCAGGTCGTCGCACGCATCTCTGCTTGTCTAGCTGACATCTCTCAGTGGATGTCTGATCATCACCTCAAGCTCAACCTTGACAAGACTGAACTGCTTTTCCTTCCGGGAAAAGATTGTCCCACTCTTGACCTAACAATCAACATTGGCAGCTCTGTTGTTTCCCTGACTCAGACTGCAAGGAATCTGGGTGTGACCCTAGATAACAACCTGTCCTTCACTGCAAACATCACTGCTACAACCCGCTGCTGCAGATACACGCTTTACAACATCAGGAGGATGCGTCCCCAGCTGACCCAGAAAGCGACGCAGGTTCTGGTCAAGGCTCTCGTCATCTCACGCCTAGACTACTGCAACTCCCTCCTGGCTGGTCTACCTGCATGTGCCATCCGACCTCTGCAGCTCATCCAGAATGCAGCTGCTCGCCTGGTCTTCAACCTTCCTAAATTCTCCCACACCACGCCGCTCCTCCGCTCCCTTCACTGGCTTCCGATCAATCAATCAATGTTTATTTATATAGCCCAATATCACAAATGTTACATTTGTCTCAGTGGTCTTCACAGTTTATACAGAATATCAGTATGACAATACGACACCCTCTGTCCTTAGACCCTCACATCGTACAAGGAAAAACTTCCAAAGAAAACCCAGTTTAAAGGGGAAAATGGGAGAAACCTCAGGGAGAGCAACAGAGGAGGGATCCCTCTCCCAGGACGGACAGACGTGCAATTGATGCCGTGTGTAAATTGAAAAGATAATACATTTGCAACATAGGTAGTCCAAATGTTTGGAAATGCATGTGTGTATAATAGGAAGGTGAATCCACGAGGATATCAATCCAGGACCACAGCCACGACTCAAGATCCAGCGCTCGCGATCCAGGACACAGGACCGCAGGATCATCCATGACTCCGGATCCCAGCGTATATAGACACCAAAAAGAAAGACATTTGGGGAAGCTGGGTTAATCGGAACATGAGAGTACACAGGTATAGACAGAGAGAAGGAAGAAGTAAGATGTCCCCCAACAAACTAAGCCTATATCAGCAAAACTAGGGGCTGAATCTAATCAGCCCTAACTATAAGCTTTATTAAAAAGGAAGGTCTTAAGCGCACTCTTAAAAACGGATAGGGTGTCTGCCGCCCGAACACAAACTGGAAGCTGATTCCACAAATGTGGAGCTTGATAAGAAAAGGCTCTGGCTCCCATTGTACTTTTAGAGATTCTAGGAACAACCAACAACCCTGCATTCTTGGAACGCAATGCCCTAGTAGGACAGTAGGGTATAATGAGTTCTTTAAGGTAAGATGGCGCCTGCCCATTAAGGGCTTTGTAGGCGAGAAGAAGAATTTTAAATTCTATCCTGTGTTCTATAGGGAGCCAGTGTAAGGCAGCCAGAACAGGAGTAATGTGGTCTCTTTTCCTAACTCTAGTTAGTACACGAGCCGCAGCATTTTGAATCAGCTGAAGCGACTTGACTGACTTCTTGGTACTCCCTGATAATAAAGAGTTACAATAATCCAGCCTAGAAGTAACAAATGCATGGACTAGTTTCTCTGCATCGTTTTGAGGCAAGATATGCCTGATTTTTGCAATATTACGTAGATGGAAGTAGGCGGTCCTTGAAATTGATTTTATGTGGGCGTTAAAGGATAAATCCTGATCAAATATAACACCAAGATTCCTTATAGTCTCACTGGAGGCCAAATTAATGCCATCCATAGTTAGTATATCTTTAGATAATTTGTTTCGTAGATTCTTCGGGCCAAGTACAATAACTTCAGTTTTGGTCGTGTTTAACATCAAAAAGTTTAAGGTCATCCACGTTTTTAAGTCCTTAAGGCAGTCTTGAATTGTATTTAGATGATTAATTTCATCAGGCTTGATTGATAAATATAGTTGAGTATCATCCGCATAACAATGAAAGTTTACAGAATGATTCCTTATAATATTGCCTAACGGAAGCATATATAATGTGAACAAAATAGGTCCGAGCACTGAGCCCTGTGGCACTCCATGGCTAACTTTGGTTTGCGTGGAAGATTCATCGTTAACACGTACAAACTGAGAGCGTTCAGATAGATAGGACCTAAACCAGCCTAAAGCAGTTCCCTGTATGCCAACTAAGTGCTCTAGTCTTTGCAATAGGATATCATGGTCGATAGTATCAAATGCAGCACTGAGATCGAGCAAAACAAGAATAGAGACAAGTCCCTTGTCTGAGGCTATTAGAATATCATTTGTGACTTTAACCAGAGCTGTCTCTGTGCTATGATGTGTTCTAAAGCCAGACTGAAAATCTTCAAATAAATCATTGTTTTTTAAGTAATCACACAACTGTTTTGCGACCGCTTTCTCAAGAAGTTTTGAGAGGAACGGAAGATTAGAAATAGGTCTATAGTTGGCTAAAACCTCTGGATCGAGGTTGTGCTTTTTAAGAAGCGGTTTTATCACTGCTACTTTGAATGATTGTGGAACATAGCCTGATAATAAAGACATATTCATAATATTTAATAAAGAAGTGCTAATTAATGGAAAAACTTCCTTCAACAGCTTAGTTGGAATTGGGTCTAACATGCACGTTGATGGTTTAGAAGAGAGAATCATTGAATGTAATTGTTCAAGGTTTATGGCTGAAAAGCATTCTAGTTTACTATCTAGTGTAATATTAGAACTTACGTTTCCGGGAGCTGTTGATAACACTATACTGGTCAAAGGCAAGAGGTCATTAATTTTGTTTCTAAGAGTAACAATTTTATCGTTAAAAAAGCACATAAAATCATTGCTACTGAGTGCTATGGGAATAGAAGGCTCAATGGAGCTGTGGCTCTCTGTCAGCCTGGCTACAGTGCTGAAAAGAAATCTTGCATTATTCTTATTCTCATCTATTAATGAAGAGTAGTAGGCTGCTCTCGCTTTACGCAGTGCTTTCTTATATTCATTGAGAGTAATATGCCAAATTAAACGAGATTCTTCAAGTTTAGTGGAACGCCATATCCTTTCAAGTAGTCTGGATTTTGCTTTATTTTGCGGGTTTCGGCATTATGCCATGGAGCTAATCTGTGTTGTTTTATTTTCTTCTTTTTCAAAGGAGCAACAGAGTCTAATTTTATTCGCAGCGCATCTATAGCACTATCAACAACATGATCAATTTGGGGTGGTGTACATTTTGTATACGTTTCCTCCCCTACATGCAGACATGCTATCGAGTTAAGTATTGGTGGAATCTCTTCCTTAAATGTGGCTATAGCACTAACAGATAGGTTTCTGCTGCAAGAGCCGATAACTGCTAGAATCCACTTCAAGACAATGGTACTTGCGTACCATGCTGCGAATGGATCTGGCCCTTCCTACATCCAGGACATGGTTAAACCGTACACCCCAGCACGTGCACTCCGCTCTGCATCAACCAAACGGCTCGCTGCACCATCGCTGCGAAGTGGACCCAAGTTCCCATCAGCAAAAACACGTGGGTTTGCTATCCTGGCTCCAAAATGGTGGAATGAGCTCCCCATTGACATCAGGACAGCAGATAGCTTACACACCTTCCGGCGCAGATTGAAAAGTCATCTTTCGACTCCACTTCGAGCGATAGAACTATTAACAAAGCACTTATATACTAATAAAGGGCTGGCTTATCGAAAGCCAGTTGAGTAGCACTTGAAATATTTTTGCTCTATGAAGCCTGATGTACTTATATGATTCTGTTTTCTTCAAGTTTGTAAGAACGCACTTATTGTAAGTCGCTTTGGATAAAAGCGTCAGCTAAATGAAATGTAATAATAATTAGTTTTCTCTTTCTTTAATATAATACACTGTATTTTTCTACAATGTAAAATGTATTTTTTTTTAAGTCTTCAAGGTGTGTATATTTGTAATAATGGATTCAGTTCTAGAGATTTAACAAACATATTGATGGGACATTCTGATTAATTAAAGCCTATATTTGATTACAGTTTGGCACCATTAAAGGGACAGTTCAACCCAAAATCAGAAATAGAGATTTATGCAGATTGATGCTTCTGACAAATAGACATGAACAGCGCGTAGCTTTTTGTGTACAAAGAGGGGTGTATTGTTTATTGGTTGACACTAACTGAAGATACATTTGCAGCAACTAACCAAATCACTTTTTCTTTCAGGAATGTGAAGGTTTTGTGTTGTTAAGATTTAATTGAAACATTTGAATGATGATTGTGCATTAGTGATCAATGGTGTCACTGCTGTATTATTTAGACTGTGACTGTGTGTTACCCCAGATCTGCATCGCTGAAATCATCATCAACTTCAAGAGGTTTGCATCTCTCTGCCATGATCTTTTTCTTCTTTTCTCTTTCAGTCTGCTTCTTGCCTCTCTTCCCTTCAATCTAAAACAAACAACAAACAACAACCAACATTTTGTATGACTTTAAAGCAACAGTTTCAAAATAAAACAAAACACAAATAAAGGAATACAAAATGACCTTCTGCAGGTGGCTGCTGTAGCCTGATCCCATGCTGCTCAGCATGTTCTTCTTCTTGGCGTCGTCCTCCATCTTCCTGTGGACGTCTGCCTCCTCCCTTTTCTGACGCTCAGCCTTTAAGATTAAGTGTAAAATATGACAGTTAGATAGCTTGACAAATGGAAGGAAGACCACTTAGTTATGAACTGGTTTTAATGTTTCTAGATGCCCCAATCAGTTTAAAAGTAACTTAACAGTGCCTGAACATCTTGTTTTTTGCTGGCCTCCAGTCATTCAACACATCACTTGGTTGCAGTGATGAAGAAATGTATTCGGTACACTCTGACATAACTGCTAGTTGTGACGTATAGGCAAAAATATAGATCGGTCAAAAGCTCGTACTGTAAATAACAAATGATGGGAACTTGTGAAGGTGAATCTATTTGAACAGATTAGAAGAATTAAGAGGTCAGGAACACGTACCTCTCGCCTGGCCTGCCTCTCTTTATCCTTCTCAGAACGAATCCTCTGCTGCTCAGCTCGCTCTGCACGACGCTTCTCCTGAAAACGCAAATTAAAACGCAATGCTGCAAAGCTGTGCAATAATTGAGTTTTAGTAGTCTGGTTTATTTCTACATATCTGCAGTGATCCTTATGAATCATACTGAAAGCAGGCCTACAGTATGAATAGAAATTCTGCTGCAGGTTATCTATTGCATGTGAAATGCATGTTTTTTTTTCAGGTAAAATCTCACAATTCTGTCTTTGAGTCCCAGGAGCTCCTCCTCCTCCTTCTTCCTGGACTCAAAGTGAGCGTCGATCAGCGACTGCAGCTCATACAGGTCCTTGTTTTGGCGTTTCTTCTGGATGTCCTGTACGAGGCAAACAGGAAATGGCAGTTATTAACGGACAGGACAGAGGTTGTTGGCTCCAAACCCACAAATGTGTACCCAGCCTTTGAAAGTGAAACAGTTATAAGACAGGGAAAGAGATAATACATGCAAATGTTCATTGTTTGTGCTTACAATGGTCTAATTAAATACAAACAAAAACACCAGTAAGAAAAGCATATACAGTAACTTGCTGTTGCTGCCCTAATGCCACTTGTAAAATATTGCTTTACTGAAAAATATGTGGTAACTGTTCGCATTTCTATAGCAGCTTTAATCTAAATTGTAGTTTTTAAGTCTTTGTTTTTTAAGTCTCGAATTACTGTTTGACCTTCTTTGTTGTTGCTTGTTTTTAATTATGCTCTGTAAGGTGTCCTTGAGAGCTTTGAAAGGCGCCCATAGATCAAATGCATTATTATTATTATTAAATGGCTTCACACAACACTACTGGATAACATGCTAGTAGGAGATTATTGGTTTAAATGACTTGCATCAAAGTCCACTTTCTCGCCATCTGGGATCTTGGGAGCAGCGGGTCTGTTGAAGGGAAATAAGAACAAGAAGAAGTAACTTCAATCTGCCAGCAATGTAACACATAATGGATTTCATGAAGGGAAATACATGGACTTACTTGAACTTTGGCTTCTCCTCTGTTTTGTTTTTTTCAGGAACAGTGAGAAAAGACAGATATCACACTGTTAGAAATATGATTTTGGTGAGAGATTAATATTCTGCTGGTTAATCAGGGGGAGATCCATGTGAACAAGCTGAGTTACATCTGTTTCACATCTCCAGATAGAACCCGAAATGTTCCCACACAGCTGATTTAAAAGAAGCAGGTGGGTTCTAGCTCCTGTGTGTTATCTGAAATCGCCATACTAACTTTTCTTCTTGTATTTAGTTCGTTTTGTTGTTGTGTTTCTTCTTGTTCTTCATTTGTTGTTTAAGGGCGGCTGGCAAACAGCTTTTAGACGCAATACCGCCCCCTGGATTATAAATAGTGTAGCGGATACTGCCCTGAATGACAGACTTTTTTCCCACTCGTAAAAAAAAGGCATATTCGCCGTGTGACTGGATGTGCCGAACCGTGACGTCCGAACCGTGACGGTACGGGACGAATACGGATACCCCTATCGCACACCTTTCACAACAGGGAGTTTGACTGTCATTACTGTTAATTGATGTGCAAAGAAAACACAGATGGGATTGTAACAGAAACAAATAACTACGTTTGTGATTAGCTTTTTTCTATGGGACCCTCACAATATAAAAAGACAACAGACAACACAGGAGGAAAAACGCAAGCAAGCAACAGCGACTCAGCAGGAAATACAAACAACCATCTTGATCGCCCTCGTCATCTGGCAGAAAACATTCATGCAAAAAAGAAAAGCAGACATGAGCAGTGGGGCCCGTAACCATGACTCAACATTTCTGAATCCTCTACCATGATCCCCCACGCCTAAAACAAACTGACACTTTCTGGCTTCCGCTAAAGGAAGATCAGTGAAACAATCTTTATATGTTCATGTGCGGCAGGTGAGAAAGGACAGAAGAACGTTAGGGCCAGGCATAGAGGAAAAAGACAAGTTGGATCTTTAGTTTGCATTATGAGAATGAAGTCGAAAAGAAATGTTGAGAATAAAAAAATCAAAATATTAAAGTTAGAAGGTTGAGGGAAAGAATAACATAAAAATGTATAGAATAAAGTAAATATTTAAAGAATAAAGTAGAAATTCAAAGAAATTAAAAATGTAAAGAATAAAGTAGAAATCTCTGCTCCAATGGAGAACAAAGCCATCAAGAATGACTAATTTTGGGAAAGAAGTTGAAATGTCTAGAATATAACAAACCAAGAGAGCGTTACAGAAAGTTTGACATTGGAAGCATTTCCATGATATTCTCTTTGTATCAACTTTGTTCCTTTTATTTCATCTTCATTCTCAACTTTCTTAGACTACAATCTTCTTGTTCCCCCTCATGCTTGGCCCTAATAGTCTTCTGTGGTGAAAGAGTCCTCTGCAGACAGGGAAACAGAAACGGGTCTAATCGACGAACAGAGAATACAAATCCACATACCTTCCTCTTCATAGGCGTCTGCATGCAGCAAGCGTCCAAAGCAAGAGCAAAAACAAAAGAATCATTAGTGGTCGGACTGGTCAAGCCTGCTCCTGTCCGCTCTACATTGCAGAGCTTATGCAGCACCTTTAACCTGGCAGCCACTGCAGGAGTACCATGACAGTGGGTTTTGAAACAGGGATCTCCAGAGCAGCGAAGTCTGGGCATTATATCAGCCAGCGTACAGCGAGGCCTGGGACTTCTGCAATTGCGCCATTTGTTTGAAGGTGTCTTCACAGATCATACAAGCATTTCAACAAACAAAACAACATTTCCATGTAAGAATTGAATAGTGATGACAAATGCTTTTCATTGCAACACCCCAATGCTTTAGAGCAGTTTGCCAGACTCACTCTTCATGGAAATAAATATGCTAAACATGGACTGAACAGAGGCAAAGAAGAACAACTTTTACATGACTGAAATTACCCATCATGCTTCCTGTTACAGCCTTAAAGATGAGCTTTTCCAAAATGTAAATATCGGCAAAAGAACAAAACAAACCATTTATTGCATATTGCAACCAGATGTGTGCATCCTTGTTTTAGCCAGAAATTAGGTCATCATGACTCAGTAATACAGCTTAGTTTAAACCATTTCACACAAGTCAAACTTAATAATTTGAGAACTTCAATTAAGTGGTTCAGATACATTATTTTATTAGCAACATACAATCTGAAATGCAAAGAGACAGGCTCGCACTAAGCTTACAAAACAATAAAAACTGAATTCAGATTGAAGAAACCAGTCAGCGAAATGGATCCATTCCTGTTGGGAGAACAAAGTTTAAAGTAGCCGTTCAGAATAAATGAATATTGAAATATGAAACCCTTACCTTCAGGAATTCACATCTGTGATGGTAAATGGCCCAATGACTGCTTTTTGTACCATTCCATGTTTCTCTGCAAACATATATATTTTAGTACAAGTCAACAAATCAAGTGTAATACAGCAGAAGTTGTGTACATACCTGACGCAACACTCCTCTGCCTCCTTGACTTGCATTTCGATTCACAGCAGTCACAAAGATTGCTCTGGGCCAAGTTGTCCAGCAACTCCCAACTGAGTTCATGAAGATTGGATGAAAAGATAATTAAAATGCATCTCATACTCTTCTTAGTATGTATGCTGCGTGTATTTTGTTGTGATGTTTTGTTTTTGTTTTGATGGCAGAGAGAAGCATTTATCTCATTGTACATGTATAATGACATTAAACTATTCTATTCCAAATAAAGTCTCCACGAAGTTTGAACAGTTACGAATGGGATCCATCTGTATCTTCAGTAGACTGGGCTAAAGCTGAATAAGTCATCTCATGTAAAACAAATTAACCTACAATTAAAATTCTGATATATTGAAGTCATATTTTTACCCATGCCCTTTGACAAAGTGGCAGGCTTTCTTAGTGCTGTCAAGACCATTGGGATCCCAAGCCAAAAGTTTGCAGTGGATAAAGACCTGTTGAGTAGAGGGAAAATATAGGAGTCATAAATTAATCTCAGTTTCCACAATCAAACCTTGCATCTGAACAAAAATGTACAATTTAGAAGGCCAAGTTACCTCTTCTCCCATAGCAAACTTAAAGGTCTGAAGTGATAGGCGCATCTCCGATGACTTTTGCCTAGGTTCAAATTTTGATTGTGACAACACACTTTCCAAAAGACATCTGTTGGGTTAAAGAAAATTAATTAGCATATTACCAAAACACATTTTTTAAGTCAATGCTTATTGCCATTAGAGTACCCTTTATTGGAGATTATAGGGTACATGGTGCTTTCAGGGTGCAGCTCTGGTGTGGTAGCTGCTACACATTCCTCAAGAAGCAGCAGCAAGGGCTGATGGGTCTTCTGCACCACACTAGCCATGATGGGGATGATGGTGCCCAGAAGATAGCGTGTACATTCAGCGGGGCCTGAGAAGTCGTCTAGGGCAGTAAAAAGGAAAAGAGTCATTAAGTTACAAAAGTCAGGGAGAGCTGCCGTTTGTAGAGAGTTTCACATGTTGTTTACCCACCATTCATAAGGCCAAGGGTAAACTGCAGATCTCCTAGACCGTAGGTTTTAAACACCGGGTCATAGATCTGCTGGCTGGAATACCAGTCTTTGGGCCTGCACAAAATAAAGCAGAATGTGTACAGAAAATGCTGCCTCGTGAAACTGAAAACGTATTAGCGCGAGCCTGTGTACTCACATTTAATTAAAGCTCATTATTAAATGTTACTCCTATGGTAACATCAATGTTTATCTATACAGCCCAATATCACAAATGTTACATTTGTCTCAGTGGACTTCACAGTTTGTACAGAATATCAGTATGACAATACAAAGTCATAAAAGACAGTCGAAAATAAGTACATATTAACTACTTCCTCCAAAATACTAAAAACAAGAGTCCTGATACTTAAATGTGTGATGTCCATTTAAAACTATGGGAGCAACTCAATGGACAATGAATTGGGAAAACTGATAACACAGAGTGCACATTGGGGAATGTTCTCAGTAAATTGGTAGATTTTTTTGTTGAGAATACTCAACCCATTCATTGTCTATGTAGCAGCTTCAGGCTTTATAACTGATGACAACAAGTTTGTGACGGACTTCCATGGTGGCTGGCTTTGAGGGAGAAGCTTATTATACAATTGAACTTTCCCAGGCCATGGAAATGCCATATTGGAATAGTTAGTGAAGGGTCACCCTTTAGCACCTTATGTTGTAGTTGGTATGAACACCAACCTCTCATATGCACAGACAACTGGGTGAGTGAAGGCCAAATTGTAAGAATCATCAGAAGCAGCATAGGTCAGATCATTGCTGTACAGCAGCACATCCCCGGTGACCTGTTAGAGAGACAAAGATCCCCCTGAGAGAGCTGTAGGAAATATAGTAGACTCACAGCTTGCAGGTTTAAAAAAATATATATATACACACATACCAGTATCCTAAAGTTACAGTCAGTGAGATCCACATAGAAGTAGGCCTCTCCTGCTGAGAAGCTGGTTGGGAAACAGCTACCCAGACGGAGAAGCGACGTGTCGGCCTGGGGTCGGCTTTCTGTCCACATCAGCGTCACAAAATCTGGCCCACAGTCCACTTTCATGTCTGCAACTAAAATAAATTAGCTTTAGACTCAACTATTTGAGTCAAGGATAATAACATGATTTTAATTGTTTCCAGTCTTACCTGCATATACCGCCATGGCAGCTGCCAAGATCAGAAGCAGTGCACCTTGACAAAATGAAACCATCATGACTGCATGCTTGCTACTGTCACAGTGCATGTTCTTATACCTTGTTCCTGAGAGGCATCAATCAAGATGACGTCTTTCACCTGGTGCCTGTCAGCAGGCCCAGCTGCAGCAGCCAGCACACTGATTACAGCATGGGGAGCATCCAATCACATTAGTCCTTACACCCAATTCATTTTCATTCAGCTTCATCAGCAGCACAAAATTACCATTTGTTAATCAATTTATTATCCTGTCTGACTACTTTCAATTCTTATTTAAAACACTTTAAGGATGATAGTGCATTGGTTGTCTTCCTGAGGTTTTGATTTAGTTTTGCTGCTATATATATATTAACATTAATATATGTATACGTTGGGATTCTTTGTTCAACGTCAAGTCATGCAAGAAAAAGTTTTCTTTGAGAATGAAAAGGCGAGTCATTTCTAAACAAATCATTTGGGGGAAGGTAGTATTCCTTTATCAGATGTCCTGTATTCAAATGTGTTATTTTTATATCTGAAATGTTTCAGTTAGTATTCAGTGTGAGAAAATATCCACACACATCTGAATATTAGAGTTGGTGCTATGATATAATCTTTTAACTAAATAAACAGGTGCCATGCAGGCCATCCCTATTGATTTTATATTCATGGCCAGAAAGTAAACTATGCTACATTCAACTGCAGGCATTAGTGCCCAGAAAATAAATTCAGATCAGAATTGTCTTTTCAAAATGAAGCTCAACATAAACAATTGCCATAGTTGTAATACCAGACAGATCACTAATAGCTTTTGAATCTGGTGGTGTTTATAATGTCAGAATTTATATCATGTGCAGAGCTCAATGTAAAATGGAAAGTGAAAGAAAAATTCAGGGCTATACTCCAACTCATATGGCCATTACAATTTGTCTGAGGACTTAAAGGTTACATTTTAATTGACAGAACTTGACAGTATCTTTCAATGACAAAAGTCACACATAATTAGTCAAATTCTACTGATACGAGAGATGGACACAGTTGAGGAGTTAACAACAGTTTTATTTATACAGAGATTATAGACAACTTTAATCTGCATATGGATGTCGTCCATCACTGGGCCCTCTGTTCAGTCTCCCCAATCCTAGACTGGACTTCCTGTTGAGAAAATGTTTAGCAACGTTAGTCTTATGGCAAGTTTTGAACAAAACCTCAAGACAAATACCATAAATAAATACTCATTAATCTTGGTCAGCAATGGAAACATCTGGTCCTAGAACAGCAGTCACGAATGGAGCTCTGCATGGGGTCATCCAGGAGTTCCCATCTGAGGAAGCAACAACAGTAAAGGCTCAAACACATCAGCATGGCTTTAAAAAAAATCAAGTTAATAACATTTGCTAAAAAGGACCAAAAGATAAACTTCCATCTACAGTGCAGAAAAAAAGTGAACACTCATTGCTTTGGAACAGCCCTCAATATGGCGGACCCTCCGCGTGAACGCGCAAACGGAGGGGTAGGGTGTAGGGGGCGGTTTGGGAATGGGCCTAAGTGGCGGGGAGGCCAAGGGAGGAGGGATCAAAACCTGTTTTTGTCTATTTTAACGGAGCTGGATTTTTTTTTTATGAATGACTCGCGATCTACCAGCATTGCCCCCCGCGGTCGACCGGTCGACCGAGGGGACGTACTGGGCACCTCTGCCTTACACAAACAAATTCTGAAATATCAGCACAGCATCACATCCAAAATATCACAAAAAAGTAATCATAGTATGAAAAACTCCGTTGTATAGTAAATATCAAAAGTATAGTGTATCAAAAATGTATGCAACAAATGCATAGTTTGTGAAAGGATGTCATATGATGAGTCCGTAGGTCCTCATGTTAAACCTCAGGATTTCCCGACTTTCACTATATAGTAGCCTACACATAGTATGTCACAAATATGACAAATTGTGATAATGTTGTATGTCAGTTTTTTTTTTATCATAAAAAACAACAAAGTATAGTCTTTTAAAAAGAGATGTAACACAAGTCATTTTGTTGAAATGACATTTAAACAATATTTCATGTAAAGAACAGGCATATTGTTGTTGTTGAATATAAATAAATATACGAACATATTACAACATAATTGTTGTGTTGAAGAACTGCATGAACCTGCTGTTTATTGACATGAATGTAATCAATTAAATCCACACAAACATTATATAAAAAAGCAAACACAGTGATGATATATTTTTTAATGTCTTTATTTAAGCTAAATTCATCCAGAAAACTCAAGCAGAAACTAAGACGTCCACCTGAGCTCCGGGTCTCTCCGGGGTCTTAGCCGCTGTTGTATCCGAGGGAAGGCGCCTCCTGTCCGGGCTGACCGACCATCAGTCACCAGCCGCTCACTTCCTGCGGCGGGAGGCAGCTCCCTTTTTGCTGCTGCAAAGCGCAAAGAGCAGAAACAGAGTCAGATGTGTGCAGTGATCCTCTTATGGTGGGTGTAATTATAGATGGATACCCATTTCATAACATAGCAAAGGGTGGGATACAAACAAACTACTGGAACAATTTCTTGAAGCTACATTGCCCCCTGGTGTTTAAACAAGTTAGTTACAACAATATATCTAAACAGTTGTTAACTATGTTATCAAAAATGAAATCTGAAGTCAAACCAATCATAAAAGTTAGCCAAATATTGTTTTAGGTTGTGAAGTATTGTGACGACCTCCTAACCCGTCAGGCTCTCCTCTCCTCTTTCTCTGCTTCGATCTCTCAGGCAAAAAGCACTTTCTTTCAAGATAAGATCCAATCTTCCTATTCCAATCCCAAAAAACTATTTTCCATCTTCTCCTCCCTCCTGGACCCCCCCAAAAGCCCCTTCCCCCTCCTCCCTTCTGTCAAGCAACTTTGTTAACCACTTTGAAAAAAAGGTTGATGATATTCGCTCTTCTTTTTCTGACTCACCTCTACTCACCGCTGGGTCACCAGACCCTCCTTTCCCCCTCTCTCTCCAAGTGAGGTTCTTACCCTCATTACCTCTGCCCGCTCTACCACCTATCCTCTGGACCCTATTCCTTCAAACCTCCTTCAGACTATCGCTCCTGATATTCTACCGTTTCTCACCCATTTCATCAACACTTCTCTAACTTCTGGTCACTTTCCAAACAGTCTCAAGGAGGCAAGAGTAAACCCTCTCCTAAAGAAACCCACTCTCAACCCGTCAGATGTTATAAACTACAGGCCTGTCTCTCTCCTCCCGTTCCTGTCTAAAACACTTGAATGCGCTTGTCTTTAAACAACTCTCCTGCTATCTCCATCAGAACAACCTTCTGAATCCGCAACAGTCTGGTTTCAAGGCAGGTCACTCCACAGAAACTGCCCTCCTTGCTGTCACTGAGGAACTGCACACTGCTAAAGCAGCCTCCCTCTCCTGTCATCATCCTTTTGGACCCGTCTGCTGCATTCGACACAGTGAATCATCAGATCCTCCTTCGCACTCTCCAAGAACTTGCGAGCAGGCTCTGCACTTTTCCCTCCTCACCTCATACCTCAAAGACCGCACCTACAGGGTTACTTGGAGAGGGTCCGAGTTCGACCCTTGTCAATTAACTACAGGGGTCCCTCAGGGCTCTGTTATTGGTCCCCTCCTGTTCTCCTTGTACACAAACTCGCTCGGATCAGTCATTAGCCCGCATGGTTTTTCATACCACTGCTACGCTGACGACACCCAATTAATTCTGTCCTTTCTCCGCTCAGAGACCCAGGTCGTCGCACGCATCTCTGCTTGTCTAGCTGACATCTCTCAGTGGATGTCTGATCATCACCTCAAGCTCAACCTTGACAAGACTGAACTGCTTTTCCTTCCGGGAAAAGATTGTCCCACTCTTGACCTAACAATCAACATTGGCAGCTCTGTTGTTTCCCTGACTCAGACTGCAAGGAATCTGGGTGTGACCCTAGATAACAACCTGTCCTTCACTGCAAACATCACTGCTACAACCCGCTGCTGCAGATACACGCTTTACAACATCAGGAGGATGCGTCCCCAGCTGACCCAGAAAGCGACGCAGGTTCTGGTCAAGGCTCTCGTCATCTCACGCCTAGACTACTGCAACTCCCTCCTGGCTGGTCTACCTGCATGTGCCATCCGACCTCTGCAGCTCATCCAGAATGCAGCTGCTCGCCTGGTCTTCAACCTTCCTAAATTCTCCCACACCACGCCGCTCCTCCGCTCCCTTCACTGGCTTCCGATCAATCAATCAATGTTTATTTATATAGCCCAATATCACAAATGTTACATTTGTCTCAGTGGTCTTCACAGTTTATACAGAATATCAGTATGACAATACGACACCCTCTGTCCTTAGACCCTCACATCGTACAAGGAAAAACTTCCAAAGAAAACCCAGTTTAAAGGGGAAAATGGGAGAAACCTCAGGGAGAGCAACAGAGGAGGGATCCCTCTCCCAGGACGGACAGACGTGCAATTGATGCCGTGTGTAAATTGAAAAGATAATACATTTGCAACATAGGTAGTCCAAATGTTTGGAAATGCATGTGTGTATAATAGGAAGGTGAATCCACGAGGATATCAATCCAGGACCACAGCCACGACTCAAGATCCAGCGCTCGCGATCCAGGACACAGGACCGCAGGATCATCCATGACTCCGGATCCCAGCGTATATAGACACCAAAAAGAAAGACATTTGGGGAAGCTGGGTTAATCGGAACATGAGAGTACACAGGTATAGACAGAGAGAAGGAAGAAGTAAGATGTCCCCCAACAAACTAAGCCTATATCAGCAAAACTAGGGGCTGAATCTAATCAGCCCTAACTATAAGCTTTATTAAAAAGGAAGGTCTTAAGCGCACTCTTAAAAACGGATAGGGTGTCTGCCGCCCGAACACAAACTGGAAGCTGATTCCACAAATGTGGAGCTTGATAAGAAAAGGCTCTGGCTCCCATTGTACTTTTAGAGATTCTAGGAACAACCAACAACCCTGCATTCTTGGAACGCAATGCCCTAGTAGGACAGTAGGGTATAATGAGTTCTTTAAGGTAAGATGGCGCCTGCCCATTAAGGGCTTTGTAGGCGAGAAGAAGAATTTTAAATTCTATCCTGTGTTCTATAGGGAGCCAGTGTAAGGCAGCCAGAACAGGAGTAATGTGGTCTCTTTTCCTAACTCTAGTTAGTACACGAGCCGCAGCATTTTGAATCAGCTGAAGCGACTTGACTGACTTCTTGGTACTCCCTGATAATAAAGAGTTACAATAATCCAGCCTAGAAGTAACAAATGCATGGACTAGTTTCTCTGCATCGTTTTGAGGCAAGATATGCCTGATTTTTGCAATATTACGTAGATGGAAGTAGGCGGTCCTTGAAATTGATTTTATGTGGGCGTTAAAGGATAAATCCTGATCAAATATAACACCAAGATTCCTTATAGTCTCACTAGAGGCCAAATTAATGCCATCCATAGTTAGTATATCTTTAGATAATTTGTTTCGTAGATTCTTCGGGCCAAGTACAATAACTTCAGTTTTGGTCGTGTTTAACATCAAAAAGTTTAAGGTCATCCACGTTTTTAAGTCCTTAAGGCAGTCTTGAATTTTATTTAGATGATTAATTTCATCAGGCTTGATTGATAAATATAGTTGAGTATCATCCGCATAACAATGAAAGTTTACAGAATGATTCCTTATAATATTGCCTAACGGAAGCATATATAATGTGAACAAAATAGGTCCGAGCACTGAGCCCTGTGGCACTCCATGGCTAACTTTGGTTTGCGTGGAAGATTCATCGTTAACACGTACAAACTGAGAGCGTTCAGATAGATAGGACCTAAACCAGCCTAAAGCAGTTCCCTGTATGCCAACTAAGTGCTCTAGTCTTTGCAATAGGATATCATGGTCGATAGTATCAAATGCAGCACTGAGATCGAGCAAAACAAGAATAGAGACAAGTCCCTTGTCTGAGGCTATTAGAATATCATTTGTGACTTTAACCAGAGCTGTCTCTGTGCTATGATGTGTTCTAAAGCCAGACTGAAAATCTTCAAATAAATCATTGTTTTTTAAGTAATCACACAACTGTTTTGCGACCGCTTTCTCAAGAAGTTTTGAGAGGAACGGAAGATTAGAAATAGGTCTATAGTTGGCTAAAACCTCTGGATCGAGGTTGTGCTTTTTAAGAAGCGGTTTTATCACTGCTACTTTGAATGATTGTGGAACATAGCCTGATAATAAAGACATATTCATAATATTTAATAAAGAAGTGCTAATTAATGGAAAAACTTCCTTCAACAGCTTAGTTGGAATTGGGTCTAACATGCACGTTGATGGTTTAGAAGAGAGAATCATTGAATGTAATTGTTCAAGGTTTATGGCTGAAAAGCATTCTAGTTTACTATCTAGTGTAATATTAGAACTTACGTTTCCGGGAGCTGTTGATAACACTATACTGGTCAAAGGCAAGAGGTCATTAATTTTGTTTCTAAGAGTAACAATTTTATCGTTAAAAAAGCACATAAAATCATTGCTACTGAGTGCTATGGGAATAGAAGGCTCAATGGAGCTGTGGCTCTCTGTCAGCCTGGCTACAGTGCTGAAAAGAAATCTTGCATTATTCTTATTCTCATCTATTAATGAAGAGTAGTAGGCTGCTCTCGCTTTACGCAGTGCTTTCTTATATTCATTGAGAGTAATATGCCAAATTAAACGAGATTCTTCAAGTTTAGTGGAACGCCATATCCTTTCAAGTAGTCTGGATTTTGCTTTATTTTGCGGGTTTCGGCATTATGCCATGGAGCTAATCTGTGTTGTTTTATTTTCTTCTTTTTCAAAGGAGCAACAGAGTCTAATTTTATTCGCAGCGCATCTATAGCACTATCAACAACATGATCAATTTGGGGTGGTGTACATTTTGTATAAGTTTCCTCCCCTACATGCAGACATGCTATCGAGTTAAGTATTGGTGGAATCTCTTCCTTAAATGTGGCTATAGCACTAACAGATAGGTTTCTGCTGCAAGAGCCGATAACTGCTAGAATCCACTTCAAGACAATGGTACTTGCGTACCATGCTGCGAATGGATCTGGCCCTTCCTACATCCAGGACATGGTTAAACCGTACACCCCAGCACGTGCACTCCGCTCTGCATCAACCAAACGGCTCGCTGCACCATCGCTGCGAAGGGGACCCAAGTTCCCATCAGCAAAAACACGTGGGTTTGCTATCCTGGCTCCAAAATGGTGGAATGAGCTCCCCATTGACATCAGGACAGCAGATAGCTTACACACCTTCCGGCGCAGACTGAAAAGTCATCTTTCGACTCCACTTCGAGCGATAGAACTATTAACAAAGCACTTATATACTAATAAAGGGCTGGCTTATCGAAAGCCAGTTGAGTAGCACTTGAAATATTTTTGCTCTATGAAGCCTGATGTACTTATATGATTCTGTTTTCTTCAAGTTTGTAAGAACGCACTTATTGTAAGTCGCTTTGGATAAAAGCGTCAGCTAAATGCAATGTAATGTAATGTAATATTGTACTTAAGTAACGTTTTGAGACTTAAAGTAACCAATTGACCATTGGCAATATTCAAATGCACTTGACAGGACAGAAATCTCTATCTTTCAGAAATACTATCAGTCTGTGTTGAACTGTGTTCAGAGTTCATTTGATTGTCTGAGGGTTTTACTGTTTCTGCAGCTCATCAATGCGGTTCCTGAGAGAGATCACCTGGAAGACAAACAGTAGTGTTTAAAGCAGAAATATCAGGGAAATGACTTTCACACCTCGAGAACTTTGATATTATCTGTTTTGAGCTGCAACATGCAGCTTTTTCCACATTACATGACCACCAATTGAACACAGTCCACAGTTTTTAAGTGAATCCTGTTTACCTAAAAATAAGTATAGGGAGAGAAGTTTGGTCCGATTTTTGAAGATTGACTAGTTTTTAACTATTCATGGTATCATTGTTCAAATGACCTAAAAGAATTATGTGTTAAACCTCAATTACTGTAGAAAGCCCTTTTCATACAAACATAAATACTGACTTGATCATAATAAATGTCAACCAAAGCAATGGAGGAATAACAAAGGGAGGATTCTGACCTATCAACATGTATCAGTGAGCGTGACAACACCCTTTTTATTTATTTAAGAAGTGCTGAAGTCTTGCATATGTTTTTAGTAACCAAAACTAAATTCAACGTATGTATCTAGAAATCTGAAAAAGGTATTTACTTCTTCGACAGATACAGTATGCTCCATGAAATCAATGTAAACGTTTTCAATTGTAGTCTTTGATGTGTGAACAAACTAATACACCATTTGCTCACTGACCTCATATCTCTGTCTCTTGAGCCTCTCACAGTGGTCGTATTTAATGGTCTCCAGGTCGTGCAGCCACTCCCACAGCTCCTTCGCCTTATCCCTGACAAACACAAATCAAAATTTCAATAAACAAAGTTTAACAGCAGCTGGAAGTGATATGTTGCCTCATGCAAGTGAATCTGGGGTGATCTTAAATATGACTTTTCTATTTTCTGATTCTGTTGTTGTTTTGCACAGATAACACATTATTATCTTAAAGGGATTACACTAAAAAGTCCAAAGTCTGTTTGCGATGCATAATACCTTGAATCCATTATTATCTAATCAGCAAACAGTAATTAGTACCAAGGCTTAAGTAATACTTAATCATATGACTCTATTCTCTCTCAAACCTCAGTCGCTTTGGATAAAAGCGTCAGCTAAATGAAATGTAATAATAATTAGTTTTCTCTTTCTTTAATATAATACACTGTATTTTTCTACAATGTAAAATGTATTTTTTTTTAAGTCTTCAAGGTGTGTATATTTGTAATAATGGATTCAGTTCTAGAGATTTAACAAACATATTGATGGGACATTCTGATTAATTAAAGCCTATATTTGATTACAGTTTGGCACCATTAAAGGGACAGTTCAACCCAAAATCAGAAATAGAGATTTATGCAGATTGATGCTTCTGACAAATAGACATGAACAGCGCGTAGCTTTTTGTGTACAAAGAGGGGTGTATTGTTTATTGGTTGACACTAACTGAAGATACATTTGCAGCAACTAACCAAATCACTTTTTCTTTCAGGAATGTGAAGGTTTTGTGTTGTTAAGATTTAATTGAAACATTTGAATGATGATTGTGCATCAGTGATCAATGGTGTCACTGCTGTATTATTTAGACTGTGACTGTGTGTTACCCCAGATCTGCATCGCTGAAATCATCATCAACTTCAAGAGGTTTGCATCTCTCTGCCATGATCTTTTTCTTCTTTTCTCTTTCAGTCTGCTTCTTGCCTCTCTTCCCTTCAATCTAAAACAAACAACAAACAACAACCAACATTTTGTATGACTTTAAAGCAACAGTTTCAAAATAAAACAAAACACAAATAAAGGAATACAAAATGACCTTCTGCAGGTGGCTGCTGTAGCCTGATCCCATGCTGCTCAGCATGTTCTTCTTCTTGGCGTCGTCCTCCATCTTCCTGTGGACGTCTGCCTCCTCCCTTTTCTGACGCTCAGCCTTTAAGATTAAGTGTAAAATATGACAGTTAGATAGCTTGACAAATGGAAGGAAGACCACTTAGTTATGAACTGGTTTTAATGTTTCTAGATGCCCCAATCAGTTTAAAAGTAACTTAACAGTGCCTTAACATCTTGTTTTTTGCTGGCCTCCAGTCATTCAACACATCACTTGGTTGCAGTGATGAAGAAATGTATTCGGTACACTCTGACATAACTGCTAGTTGTGACGTATAGGCAAAAATATAGATCGGTCAAAAGCTCGTACTGTAAATAACAAATGATGGGAACTTGTGAAGGTGAATCTATTTGAACAGATTAGAAGAATTAAGAGGTCAGGAACACGTACCTCTCGCCTGGCCTGCCTCTCTTTATCCTTCTCAGAACGAATCCTCTGCTGCTCAGCTCGCTCTGCACGACGCTTCTCCTGAAAACGCAAATTAAAACGCAATGCTGCAAAGCTGTGCAATAATTGAGTTTTAGTAGTCTGGTTTATTTCTACATATCTGCAGTGATCCTTATGAATCATACTGAAAGCAGGCCTACAGTATGAATAGAAATTCTGCTGCAGGTTATCTATTGCATGTGAAATGCATGTTTTTTTTTCAGGTAAAATCTCACAATTCTGTCTTTGAGTCCCAGGAGCTCCTCCTCCTCCTTCTTCCTGGACTCAAAGTGAGCGTCGATCAGCGACTGCAGCTCATACAGGTCCTTGTTTTGGCGTTTCTTCTGGATGTCCTGTACGAGGCAAACAGGAAATGGCAGTTATTAACGGACAGGACAGAGGTTGTTGGCTCCAAACCCACAAATGTGTACCCAGCCTTTGAAAGTGAAACAGTTATAAGACAGGGAAAGAGATAATACATGCAAATGTTCATTGTTTGTGCTTACAATGGTCTAATTAAATACAAACAAAAACACCAGTAAGAAAAGCATATACAGTAACTTGCTGTTGCTGCCCTAATGCCACTTGTAAAATATTGCTTTACTGAAAAATATGTGGTAACTGTTCGCATTTCTATAGCAGCTTTAATCTAAATTGTAGTTTTTAAGTCTTTGTTTTTTAAGTCTCGAATTACTGTTTGACCTTCTTTGTTGTTGCTTGTTTTTAATTACGCTCTGTAAGGTGTCCTTGAGAGCTTTGAAAGGCGCCCATAGATCAAATGCATTATTATTATTATTAAATGGCTTCACACAACACTACTGGATAACATGCTAGTAGGAGATTATTGGTTTAAATGACTTGCATCAAAGTCCACTTTCTCGCCATCTGGGATCTTGGGAGCAGCGGGTCTGTTGAAGGGAAATAAGAACAAGAAGAAGTAACTTCAATCTGCCAGCAATGTAACACATAATGGATTTCATGAAGGGAAATACATGGACTTACTTGAACGTTGGCTTCTTCTCTGTTTTGTTTTTTTCAGGAACAGTGAGAAAAGACAGATATCACACTGTTAGAAATATGATTTTGGTGAGAGATTAATATTCTGCTGGTTAATCAGGGGGAGATCCATGTGAACAAGCTGAGTTACATCTGTTTCACATCTCCAGATAGAACCCGAAATGTTCCCACACAGCTGATTTAAAAGAAGCAGGTGGGTTCTAGCTCCTGTGTGTTATCTGAAATCGCCATACTAACTTTTCTTCTTGTATTTAGTTCGTTTTGTTGTTGTGTTTCTTCTTGTTCTTCATTTGTTGTTTAAGGGCGGCTGGCAAACAGCTTTTAGACGCAATACCGCCCCCTGGATTATAAATAGTGTAGTGGATACTGCCCTGAATGACAGACTTTTTTCCCACTCGTAAAAAAAAGGCATATTCGCCGTGTGACTGCATGTGCCGAACCGTGACGTCCGAACCGTGACGGTACGGGACGAATACGGATACCCCTATCGCACACCTTTCACAACAGGGAGTTTGACTGTCATTACTGTTAATTGATGTGCAAAGAAAACACAGATGGGATTGTAACAGAAACAAATAACTACGTTTGTGATTAGCTTTTTTCTATGGGACCCTCACAATATAAAAAGACAACAGACAACACAGGAGGAAAAACGCAAGCAAGCAACAGCGACTCAGCAGGAAATACAAACAACCATCTTGATCGCCCTCGTCATCTGGCAGAAAACATTCATGCAAAAAAGAAAAGCAGACATGAGCAGTGGGGCCCGTAACCATGACTCAACATTTCTGAATCCTCTACCATGATCCCCCACGCCTAAAACAAACTGACACTTTCTGGCTTCCGCTAAAGGAAGATCAGTGAAACAATCTTTATATGTTCATGTGCGGAAGGTGAGAAAGGACAGAAGAACGTTAGGGCCAGGCATAGAGGAAAAAGACAAGTTGGATCTTTAGTTTGCATTATGAGAATGAAGTCGAAAAGAAATGTTGAGAATAAAAAAATCAAAATATTAAAGTTAGAAGGTTGAGGGAAAGAATAACATAAAAATGTATAGAATAAAGTAAATATTTAAAGAATAAAGTAGAAATTCAAAGAATACATTAAAAATGTAAAGAATAAAGTAGACATTTAAAGAATACATTAGAAATGTAAAGAATAAAGTAGAAATCTCTGCTCCAATGAAGAGAACAAAGCCATCAAGAATGACTAATTTTGGGAAGAAGTTGAAATGTCTAGAATATAACAAACCAAGAGAGCGTTACAGAAAGTTTGACGTTGGAAGCATTTCCATGATATTCTCTTTGTATCAACTTTGTTCCTTTTATTTCATCTTCATTCTCAACGTTTCAACTTTCTTAGACTACAATCTTCTTGTTCCCCCTCATGCTTGGCCCTAATAGTCTTCTGTGGTGAAAGGGTCCTCTGCAGACAGGGAAACAGAAACGGGTCTAATCGACGAACAGAGAATACAAATCCACATACCTCCCTCTTCATAGGCGTCTGCATGCAGCAAGCGTCCAAAGCAAGAGCAAAAACAAAAGAATCATTAGTGGTCGGACTGGTCAAGCCTGCTCCTGTCCGCTCTACATTGCAGAGCTTATGCAGCACCTTTAACCTGGCAGCCACTGCAGGAGTACCATGACAGTGGGTTTTGAAACAGGGATCTCCAGAGCAGCGAAGTCTGGGCATTATATCAGCCAGCGTACAGCGAGGCCTGGGACTTCTGCAATTGCGCCATTTGTTTGAAGGTGTCTTCACAGATCATACAAGCATTTCAACAAACAAAACAACATTTCCATGTACGAATTGAATAGTGATGACAAATGCTTTTCATTGCAACACCCCAATGCTTTAGAGCAGTTTGCCAGACTCACACAAGTCAAACTTAATAATTTGAGAACTTCAATTAAGTGGTTCAGATACATTATTTTATTAGCAACATACAATCTGAAATGCAAAGAGACAGGCTCGCACTAAGCTTACGAAACAATAAAAACTGAATTCAGATTGAAGAAACCAGTCAGCGAAATGGATCCATTCCTGTTGGGAGAACAAAGTTTAAAGTAGCCGTTCAGAATAAATGAATATTGAAATATGAAACCCTTACCTTCAGGAATTCACATCTGTGATGGTAAATGGCCCAATGACTGCTTTTTGTACCATTCCATGTTTCTCTGCAAACATATATATTTTAGTACAAGTCAACAAATCAAGTGTAATACAGCAGAAGTTGTGTACATACCTGACGCAACACTCCTCTGCCTCCTTGACTTGCATTTCGATTCACAGCAGTCACAAAGATTGCTCTGGGCCAAGTTGTCCAGCAACTCCCAACTGAGTTCATGAAGATTGGATGAAAAGATAATTAAAATGCATCTCATACTCTTCTTAGTATGTATGCTGCGTGTATTTTGTTGTGATGTTTTGTTTTTGTTTTGATGGCAGGGAGAAGCATTCATCTCATTGTACATGTATAATGACATTAAACTATTCTATTCCAAATAAAGTCTCCACGAAGTTTGAACAGTTACGAATGGGATCCATCTGTATCTTCAGTAGACTGGGCTAAAGCTGAATAAGTCATCTCATGTAAAACAAATTAACCTACAATTAAAATTCTGATATATTGAAGTCATATTTTTACCCATGCCCTTTGACAAAGTGGCAGGCTTTCTTAGTGCTGTCAAGACCATTGGGATCCCAAGCCAAAAGTTTGCAGTGGATAAAGACCTGTTGAGTAGAGGGAAAATATAGGAGTCATAAATTAATCTCAGTTTCCACAATCAAACCTTGCATCTGAACAAAAATGTACAATTTAGAAGGCCAAGTTACCTCTTCTCCCATAGCAAACTTAAAGGTCTGAAGTGATAGGCGCATCTCCGATGACTTTTGCCTAGGTTCAAATTTTGATTGTGACAACACACTTTCCAAAAGACATCTGTTGGGTTAAAGAAAATTAATTAGCATATTACCAAAACACATTTTTTAAGTCAATGCTTATTGCCATTAGAGTACCCTTTATTGGAGATTATAGGGTACATGGTGCTTTCAGGGTGCAGCTCTGGTGTGGTAGCTGCTACACATTCCTCAAGAAGCAGCAGCAAGGGCTGATGGGTCTTCTGCACCACACTAGCCATGATGGGGATGATGGAGCCCAGAAGATAGCGTGTACATTCAGCGGGGCCTGAGAAGTCGTCTAGGGCAGTAAAAAGGAAAAGAGTCATTAAGTTACAAAAGTCAGGGAGAGCTGCCGTTTGTAGAGAGTTTCACATGTTGTTTACCCACCATTCATAAGGCCAAGGGTAAACTGCAGATCTCCTAGACCGTAGGTTTTAAACACCGGGTCATAGATCTGCTGGCTGGAATACCAGTCTTTGGGCCTGCACAAAATAAAGCAGAATGTGTACAGAAAATGCTGCCTCGTGAAACTGAAAACGTATTAGCGCGAGCCTGTGTACTCACATTTAATTAAAGCTCATTATTAAATGTTACTCCTATGGTAACATCAATGTTTATCTATACAGCCCAATATCACAAATGTTACATTTGTCTCAGTGGACTTCACAGTTCGTACAGAATATCAGTATGACAATACAAAGTCATAAAAGACAGTCGAAAATAAGTACATATTAACTACTTCCTTCAAAATACTAAAAACAAGAGTCCTGATACTTAAATGTGTGATGTCCATTTAAAACTATGGGAGCAACTCAATGGACAATGAATTGGGAAAACTGATAACACAGAGTGCACATTGGGGAATGTTCTCAGTAAATTGGTAGATTTTTTTGTTGAGAATACTCAACCCATTCATTGTCTATGTAGCAGCTTCAGGCTTTATAACTGATGACAACAAGTTTGTGACGGACTTCCATGGTGGCTGGCTTTGAGGGAGAAGCTTATTATACAATTGAACTTTCCCAGGCCATGGAAATGCCATATTGGAATAGTTAGTGAAGGGTCACCCTTTAGCACCTTATGTTGTAGTTGGTATGAACACCAACCTCTCATATGCACAGACAACTGGGTGAGTGAAGGCCAAATTGTAAGAATCATCAGAAGCAGCATAGGTCAGATCATTGCTGTACAGCAGCACATCCCCGGTGACCTGTTAGAGAGACAAAGATCCCCCTGAGAGAGCTGTAGGAAATATAGTAGACTCACAGCTTGCAGGTTTAAAAAAATATATATATACACACATACCAGTATCCTAAAGTTACAGTCAGTGAGATCCACATAGAAGTAGGCCTCTCCTGCTGAGAAGCTGGTTGGGAAACAGCTACCCAGACGGAGAAGCGACGTGTCGGCCTGGGGTCGGCTTTCTGTCCACATCAGCGTCACAAAATCTGGCCCACAGTCCACTTTCATGTCTGCAACTAAAATAAATTAGCTTTAGACTCAACTATTTGAGTCAAGGATAATAACATGATTTTAATTGTTTCCAGTCTTACCTGCATATACCGCCATGGCAGCTGCCAAGATCAGAAGCAGTGCACCTTGACAAAATGAAACCATCATGACTGCATGCTTGCTACTGTCACAGTGCATGTTCTTATACCTTGTTCCTGAGAGGCATCAATCAAGATGACGTCTTTCACCTGGTGCCTGTCAGCAGGCCCAGCTGCAGCAGCCAGCACACTGATTACAGCATGGGGAGCATCCAATCACATTAGTCCTTACACCCAATTCATTTTCATTCAGCTTCATCAGCAGCACAAAATTACCATTTGTTAATCAATTTATTATCCTGTCTGACTACCTTCAATTCTTATTTAAAACACTTTAAGGATGATAGTGCATTGGTTGTCTTCCTGAGGTTTTGATTTAGTTTTGCTGCTATATATATATTAACATTAATATATGTATACGTTGGGATTCTTTGTTCAACGTCAAGTCATGCAAGAAAAAGTTTTCTTTGAGAATGAAAAGGCGAGTCATTTCTAAACAAATCATTTGGGGGAAGGTAGTATTCCTTTATCAGATGTCCTGTATTCAAATGTGTTATTTTTATATCTGAAATGTTTCAGTTAGTATTCAGTGTGAGAAAATATCCATACACATCTGAATATTAGAGTTGGTGCTATGATTTAGGCCCATTCCCAAACCGCCCCCTACACCCTACCCCTACACCCTACCCCTCCGTTTGCGCGTTCACGCGGAGGGTCCGCCATATTGAGGGCTGTTCCAAAGCAACGAGTGTGGAGGGGGAGTGGGCTATCAAGCCCTCAAACAGCGAGTCTGCAGCGGTGCTGACTTGAGACCGGTCTCTACCTGACCGGAGTCACGCTGTGTGTGTCCGTCAGGAAACACGCTGTTTACAAGTAGTTCCAGCAAACATCCACTGATAAACTGCGATGTTAACAACCTCATGATAACCTCATATGTTTTTAACTTAGGATCATACCCGTGTTTAGTCTAGAAAAAGGTAAATGTGTGCATTTTAATATAAAGTTGTGTATATTTACAGACCGTTGCAAAAACTAAGAAGCTTATAAACATCAGGTTTAAAACTAAAAGAGCTTTGAAACACAATGAAAGATGTTTGGAGTTTTATTTGAGTTATTCATTTAAACTATTGGTCTAAGAGATGCTGATTTGAAACCGTTGTTACATACAGTTACGGCATTTCCTGTTTCTGCCGGAGAGAGGGGAGGCCGTCCCAAAGCTTGCTGCGGTAATTTACTCCCTCCATCTGACAGGAGGCAGCCTCGTTGAGCTGCGAGTGTGGCTACAGACGGAGTTCACTCCATCACGGAGGGGTAGGGTCGAGGGAGTGGTTTGGGATTGGGCCGTAATCTTTTAACTGGATAAACAGGTGCCATGCAGGCCATCCCTATTGATTTTATATTCATGGCCAGAAAGTAAACTATGCTACATTCAACTGCAGGCATTAGTGCCCAGAAAATAAATTCAGATCAGAATTGTCTTTTCAAAATGAAGCTCAACATAAACAATTGCCATAGTTGTAATACCAGACAGATCACTAATAGCTTTTGAATCTGGTGGTGTTTATAATGTCAGAATTTATATCATGTGCAGAGCTCAATGTAAAATGGAAAGTGAAAGAAAAATTCAGGGCTATACTCCAACTCATATGGCCATTACAATTTGTCTGAGGACTTAAAGGTTACATTTTAATTGACAGAACTTGACAGTATCTTTCAATGACAAAAGTCACACATAATTAGTCAAATTCTACTGATAAGAGAGATGGACACAGTTGAGGAGTTAACAACAGTTTTATTTATACAGAGATTATAGACAACTTTAATCTGCATATGGATGTCGTCCATCACTGGGCCCTCTGTTCAGTCTCCTCAATCCTAGACTGGACTTCCTGTTGAGAAAATGTTTAGCAACGTTAGTCTTATGGCAAGTTTTGAACAAAACTTCAAGACAAATACCATAAATAAATACTCATTAATCTTGGTCAGCAATGGAAACATCTGGTCCTAGAACAGCAGTCACGAATGGAGCTCTGCATGGGGTCATCCAGGAGTTCCCATCTGAGGAAGCAACAACAGTAAAGGCTCAAACACATCAGCATGGCTTTAAAAAAAAAAAAAAAAAATCAAGTTAATAACATTTGCTAAAAAGGACCAAAAGATAAACTTCCATCTACAGTGCAGAAAAAAAGTGAACACTCGTTGCTTTGGAACAGCCCTCAATATGGCGGACCCTCCGCGTGAATGCGCAAACGGAGGGGTAGGGTGTAGGGGGCGGTTTGGGAATGGGCCTAAGTGGCGGGGAGGCCAAGGGAGGAGGGATCAAAACCTGTTTTTGTCTATTTTAACGGAGCTGGATTTTTTTTTTATGAATGACTCGCGATCTACCAGCATTGCCCCCGCGGTCGACCGGTCGACCGAGGGGACGTACTGGGCACCTCTGCCTTACACAAACAAATTCTGAAATATCAGCACAGCATCACATCCAAAATATCACAAAAAAGTAATCATAGTATGAAAAACTCCGTTGTATAGTAAATATCAAAAGTATAGTGTATCAAAAATGTATGCAACAAATGCATAGTTTGTGAAAGGATGTCATATGATGAGTCCGTAGGTCCTCATGTTAAACCTCAGGATTTCCCGACTTTCACTATATAGTAGCCTACACATAGTATGTCACAAATATGACAAATTGTGATAATGTTGTATGTCAGTTTTTTTTTTATCATAAAAAACAACAAAGTATAGTCTTTTAAAAAGAGATGTAACACAAGTCATTTTGTTGAAATGACATTTAAACAATATTTCATGTGAAGAACAGGCATATTGTTGTTGTTGAATATAAATAAATATACGAACATATTACAACATAATTGTTGTGTTGAAGAACTGCATGAACCTGCTGTTTATTGACATGAATGTAATCAATTAAATCCACACAAACATTATATAAAAAAGCAAACACAGTGATGATATATTTTTTAATGTCTTTATTTAAGCTAAATTCATCCAGAAAACTCAAGCAGAAACTAAGACGTCCACCTGAGCTCCGGGTCTCTCCGGGGTCTTAGCCGCTGTTGTATCCGAGGGAAGGCGCCTCCTGTCCGGGCTGACCGACCATCAGTCACCAGCCGCTCACTTCCTGCGGCGGGAGGCAGCTCCCTTTTTGCTGCTGCAAAGCGCAAAGAGCAGAAACAGAGTCAGATGTGTGCAGTGATCCTCTTATGGTGGGTGTAATTATAGATGGATACCCATTTCATAACATAGCAAAGGGTGGGATACAAACAAACTACTGGAACAATTTCTTGAAGCTACATTGCCCCCTGGTGTTTAAACAAGTTAGTTACAACAATATATCTAAACAGTTGTTAACTATGTTATCAAAAATGAAATCTGAAGTCAAACCAATCATAAAAGTTAGCCAAATATTGTTTTAGGTTGTGAAGTATTGTGACGACCTCCTAACCTGTCAGGCTCTCCTCTCCTCTTTCTCTGCTTCGATCTCTCAGGCAAAAAGCACTTTCTTTCAAGATAAGATCCAATCTTCCTATTCCAATCCCAAAAAACTATTTTCCATCTTCTCCTCCCTCCTGGACCCCCCCAAAAGCCCCTTCCCCCTCCTCCCTTCTGTCAAGCAACTTTGTTAACCACTTTGAAAAAAAGGTTGATGATATTCGCTCTTCTTTTTCTGACTCACCTCTACTCACCGCTGGGTCACCAGACCCTCCTTTCCCCCTCTCTCTCCAAGTGAGGTTCTTACCCTCATTACCTCTGCCCGCTCTACCACCTGTCCTCTGGACCCTATTCCTTCAAACCTCCTTCAGACTATCGCTCCTGATATTCTACCGTTTCTCACCCATTTCATCAACACTTCTCTAACTTCTGGTCACTTTCCAAACAGTCTCAAGGAGGCAAGAGTAAACCCTCTCCTAAAGAAACCCACTCTCAACCCGTCAGATGTTATAAACTACAGGCCTGTCACTCTCCTCCCGTTCCTGTCTAAAACACTTGAATGCGCTTGTCTTTAAACAACTCTCCTGCTATCTCCATCAGAACAACCTTCTGAATCCGCAACAGTCTGGTTTCAAGGCAGGTCACTCCACAGAAACTGCCCTCCTTGCTGTCACTGAGGAACTGCACACTGCTAAAGCAGCCTCCCTCTCCTGTCATCATCCTTTTGGACCCGTCTGCTGCATTCGACACGGTGAATCATCAGATCCTCCTTCGCACTCTCCAAGAACTTGCGAGCAGGCTCTGCACTTTTCCCTCAAGCTCAAGCTCAACCTTGACAAGACTGAACTGCTTTTCCTTCCGGGAAAAGATTGTCCCACTCTTGACCTAACAATCAACATTGGCAGCTCTGTTGTTTCCCTGACTCAGACTGCAAGGAATCTGGGTGTGACCCTAGATAACAACCTGTCCTTCACTGCAAACATCACTGCTACAACCCGCTGCTGCAGATACACGCTTTACAACATCAGGAGGATGCGTCCCCAGCTGACCCAGAAAGCGACGCAGGTTCTGGTCAAGGCTCTCGTCATCTCACGCCTAGACTACTGCAACTCCCTCCTGGCTGGTCTACCTGCATGTGCCATCCGACCTCTGCAGCTCATCCAGAATGCAGCTGCTCGCCTGGTCTTCAACCTTCCTAAATTCTCCCACACCACGCCGCTCCTCCGCTCCCTTCACTGGCTTCCGATCAATCAATCAATGTTTATTTATATAGCCCAATATCACAAATGTTACATTTGTCTCAGTGGTCTTCACAGTTTATACAGAATATCAGTATGACAATACGACACCCTCTGTCCTTAGACCCTCACATCGTACAAGGAAAAACTTCCAAAGAAAACCCAGTTTAAAGGGGAAAATGGGAGAAACCTCAGGGAGAGCAACAGAGGAGGGATCCCTCTCCCAGGACGGACAGACGTGCAATTGATGCCGTGTGTAAATTGAAAAGATAATACATTTGCAACATAGGTAGTCCAAATGTTTGGAAATGCATGTGTGTATAATAGGAAGGTGAATCCACGAGGATATCAATCCAGGACCACAGCCACGACTCAAGATCCAGCGCTCGCGATCCAGGACACAGGACCGCAGGATCATCCATGACTCCGGATCCCAGCGTATATAGACACCAAAAAGAAAGACATTTGGGGAAGCTGGGTTAATCGGAACATGAGAGTACACAGGTATAGACAGAGAGAAGGAAGAAGTAAGATGTCCCCCAACAAACTAAGCCTATATCAGCAAAACTAGGGGCTGAATCTAATCAGCCCTAACTATAAGCTTTATTAAAAAGGAAGGTCTTAAGCGCACTCTTAAAAACGGATAGGGTGTCTGCCGCCCGAACACAAACTGGAAGCTGATTCCACAAATGTGGAGCTTGATAAGAAAAGGCTCTGGCTCCCATTGTACTTTTAGAGATTCTAGGAACAACCAACAACCCTGCATTCTTGGAACGCAATGCCCTAGTAGGACAGTAGGGTATAATGAGTTCTTTAAGGTAAGATGGCGCCTGCCCATTAAGGGCTTTGTAGGCGAGAAGAAGAATTTTAAATTCTATCCTGTGTTCTATAGGGAGCCAGTGTAAGGCAGCCAGAACAGGAGTAATGTGGTCTCTTTTCCTAACTCTAGTTAGTACACGAGCCGCAGCATTTTGAATCAGCTGAAGCGACTTGACTGACTTCTTGGTACTCCCTGATAATAAAGAGTTACAATAATCCAGCCTAGAAGTAACAAATGCATGGACTAGTTTCTCTGCATCGTTTTGAGGCAAGATATGCCTGATTTTTGCAATATTACGTAGATGGAAGTAGGCGGTCCTTGAAATTGATTTTATGTGGGCGTTAAAGGATAAATCCTGATCAAATATAACACCAAGATTCCTTATAGTCTCACTGGAGGCCAAATTAATGCCATCCATAGTTAGTATATCTTTAGATAATTTGTTTCGTAGATTCTTCGGGCCAAGTACAATAACTTCAGTTTTGGTCGTGTTTAACATCAAAAAGTTTAAGGTCATCCACGTTTTTAAGTCCTTAAGGCAGTCTTGAATTTTATTTAGATGATTAATTTCATCAGGCTTGATTGATAAATATAGTTGAGTATCATCCGCATAACAATGAAAGTTTACAGAATGATTCCTTATAATATTGCCTAACGGAAGCATATATAATGTGAACAAAATAGGTCCGAGCACTGAGCCCTGTGGCACTCCATGGCTAACTTTGGTTTGCGTGGAAGATTCATCGTTAACACGTACAAACTGAGAGCGTTCAGATAGATAGGACCTAAACCAGCCTAAAGCAGTTCCCTGTATGCCAACTAAGTGCTCTAGTCTTTGCAATAGGATATCATGGTCGATAGTATCAAATGCAGCACTGAGATCGAGCAAAACAAGAATAGAGACAAGTCCCTTGTCTGAGGCTATTAGAATATCATTTGTGACTTTAACCAGAGCTGTCTCTGTGCTATGATGTGTTCTAAAGCCAGACTGAAAATCTTCAAATAAATCATTGTTTTTTAAGTAATCACACAACTGTTTTGCGACCGCTTTCTCAAGAAGTTTTGAGAGGAACGGAAGATTAGAAATAGGTCTATAGTTGGCTAAAACCTCTGGATCGAGGTTGTGCTTTTTAAGAAGCGGTTTTATCACTGCTACTTTGAATGATTGTGGAACATAGCCTGATAATAAAGACATATTCATAATATTTAATAAAGAAGTGCTAATTAATGGAAAAACTTCCTTCAACAGCTTAGTTGGAATTGGGTCTAACATGCACGTTGATGGTTTAGAAGAGAGAATCATTGAATGTAATTGTTCAAGGTTTATGGCTGAAAAGCATTCTAGTTTACTATCTAGTGTAATATTAGAACTTACGTTTCCGGGAGCTGTTGATAACACTATACTGGTCAAAGGCAAGAGGTCATTAATTTTGTTTCTAAGAGTAACAATTTTATCGTTAAAAAAGCACATAAAATCATTGCTACTGAGTGCTATGGGAATAGAAGGCTCAATGGAGCTGTGGCTCTCTGTCAGCCTGGCTACAGTGCTGAAAAGAAATCTTGCATTATTCTTATTCTCATCTATTAATGAAGAGTAGTAGGCTGCTCTCGCTTTACGCAGTGCTTTCTTATATTCATTGAGAGTAATATGCCAAATTAAACGAGATTCTTCAAGTTTAGTGGAATGCCATATCCTTTCAAGTAGTCTGGATTTTGCTTTATTTTGCGGGTTTCGGCATTATGCCATGGAGCTAATCTGTGTTGTTTTATTTTCTTCTTTTTCAAAGGAGCAACAGAGTCTAATTTTATTCGCAGCGCATCTATAGCACTATCAACAACATGATCAATTTGGGGTGGTGTACATTTTGTATAAGTTTCCTCCCCTACATGCAGACATGCTATCGAGTTAAGTATTGGTGGAATCTCTTCCTTAAATGTGGCTATAGCACTAACAGATAGGTTTCTGCTGCAAGAGCCGATAACTGCTAGAATCCACTTCAAGACAATGGTACTTGCGTACCATGCTGCGAATGGATCTGGCCCTTCCTACATCCAGGACATGGTTAAACCGTACACCCCAGCACGTGCACTCCGCTCTGCATCAACCAAACGGCTCGCTGCACCATCGCTGCGAAGGGGACCCAAGTTCCCATCAGCAAAAACACGTGGGTTTGCTATCCTGGCTCCAAAATGGTGGAATGAGCTCCCCATTGACATCAGGACAGCAGATAGCTTACACACCTTCCGGCGCAGACTGAAAAGTCATCTTTCGACTCCACTTCGAGCGATAGAACTATTAACAAAGCACTTATATACTAATAAAGGGCTGGCTTATCGAAAGCCAGTTGAGTAGCACTTGAAATATTTTTGCTCTATGAAGCCTGATGTACTTATATGATTCTGTTTTCTTCAAGTTTGTAAGAACGCACTTATTGTAAGTCGCTTTGGATAAAAGCGTCAGCTAAATGCAATGTAATGTAATGTAATATTGTACTTAAGTAACGTTTTGAGACTTAAAGTAACCAATTGACCATTGGCAATATTCAAATGCCCTTGACAGGACAGAAATCTATATCTTTCAGAAATACTATCAGTCTGTGTTGAACTGTGTTCAGAGTTCATTTGATTGTCTGAGGGTTTTACTGTTTCTGCAGCTCATCAATGCGGTTCCTGAGAGAGATCACCTGGAAGACAAACAGTAGTGTTTAAAGCAGAAATATCAGGGAAATGACTTTCACACCTCGAGAACTTTGATATTATCTGTTTTGAGCTGCAACATGCAGCTTTTTCCACATTACATGACCACCAATTGAACACAGTCCACAGTTTTTAAGTGAATCCTGTTTACCTAAAAATAAGTATAGGGAGAGAAGTTTGGTCCGATTTTTGAAGATTGACTAGTTTTTAACTATTCATGGTATCATTGTTCAAATGACCTAAAAGAATTATGTGTTAAACCTCAATTACTGTAGAAAGCCCTTTTCATACAAACATAAATACTGACTTGATCATAATAAATGTCAACCAAAGCAATGGAGGAATAACAAAGGGAGGATTCTGACCTATCAACATGTATCAGTGAGCGTGACAACACCCTTTTTATTTATTTAAGAAGTGCTGAAGTCTTGCTTATGTTTTTAGTAACCAAAACTAAATTCAACGTATGTATCTAGAAATCTGAAAAAGGTATTTACTTCTTCGACAGATACAGTATGCTCCATGAAATCAATGTAAACGTTTTCAATTGTAGTCTTTGATGTGTGAACAAACTAATACACCATTTGCTCACTGACCTCATATCTCTGTCTCTTGAGCCTCTCACAGTGGTCGTATTTAATGGTCTCCAGGTCGTGCAGCCACTCCCACAGCTCCTTCGCCTTATCCCTGACAAACACAAATCAAAATTTCAATAAACAAAGTTTAACAGCAGCTGGAAGTGATATGTTGCCTCATGCAAGTGAATCTGGGGTGATCTTAAATATGACTTTTCTATTTTCTGATTCTGTTGTTGTTTTGCACAGATAACACATTATTATCTTAAAGGGATTACACTAAAAAGTCCAAAGTCTGTTTGCGATGCATAATACCTTGAATCCATTATTATCTAATCAGAAAACAGTAATTAGTACCAAGGCTTAAGTAATACTTAATCATATGACTCTATTCTCTCTCAAACCTCAGTCGCTTTGGATAAAAGCGTCAGCTAAATGAAATGTAATAATAATTAGTTTTCTCTTTCTTTAATATAATACACTGTATTTTTCTACAATGTAAAATGTATTTTTTTTTAAGTCTTCAAGGTGTGTATATTTGTAATAATGGATTCAGTTCTAGAGATTTAACAAACATATTGATGGGACATTCTGATTAATTAAAGCCTATATTTGATTACAGTTTGGCACCATTAAAGGGACAGTTCAACCCAAAATCAGAAATAGAGATTTATGCAGATTGATGCTTCTGACAAATAGACATGAACAGCGCGTAGCTTTTTGTGTACAAAGAGGGGTGTATTGTTTATTGGTTGACACTAACTGAAGATACATTTGCAGCAACTAACCAAATCACTTTTTCTTTCAGGAATGTGAAGGTTTTGTGTTGTTAAGATTTAATTGAAACATTTGAATGATGATTGTGCATTAGTGATCAATGGTGTCACTGCTGTATTATTTAGACTGTGACTGTGTGTTACCCCAGATCTGCATCGCTGAAATCATCATCAACTTCAAGAGGTTTGCATCTCTCTGCCATGATCTTTTTCTTCTTTTCTCTTTCAGTCTGCTTCTTGCCTCTCTTCCCTTCAATCTAAAACAAACAACAAACAACAACCAACATTTTGTATGACTTTAAAGCAACAGTTTCAAAATAAAACAAAACACAAATAAAGGAATACAAAATGACCTTCTGCAGGTGGCTGCTGTAGCCTGATCCCATGCTGCTCAGCATGTTCTTCTTCTTGGCGTCGTCCTCCATCTTCCTGTGGACGTCTGCCTCCTCCCTTTTCTGACGCTCAGCCTTTAAGATTAAGTGTAAAATATGACAGTTAGATAGCTTGACAAATGGAAGGAAGACCACTTAGTTATGAACTGGTTTTAATGTTTCTAGATGCCCCAATCAGTTTAAAAGTAACTTAACAGTGCCTGAACATCTTGTTTTTTGCTGGCCTCCAGTCATTCAACACATCACTTGGTTGCAGTGATGAAGAAATGTATTCGGTACACTCTGACATAACTGCTAGTTGTGACGTATAGGCAAAAATATAGATCGGTCAAAAGCTCGTACTGTAAATAACAAATGATGGGAACTTGTGAAGGTGAATCTATTTGAACAGATTAGAAGAATTAAGAGGTCAGGAACACGTACCTCTCGCCTGGCCTGCCTCTCTTTATCCTTCTCAGAACGAATCCTCTGCTGCTCAGCTCGCTCTGCACGACGCTTCTCCTGAAAACGCAAATTAAAACGCAATGCTGCAAAGCTGTGCAATAATTGAGTTTTAGTAGTCTGGTTTATTTCTACATATCTGCAGTGATCCTTATGAATCATACTGAAAGCAGGCCTACAGTATGAATAGAAATTCTGCTGCAGGTTATCTATTGCATGTGAAATGCATGTTTTTTTTTCAGGTAAAATCTCACAATTCTGTCTTTGAGTCCCAGGAGCTCCTCCTCCTCCTTCTTCCTGGACTCAAAGTGAGCGTCGATCAGCGACTGCAGCTCATACAGGTCCTTGTTTTGGCGTTTCTTCTGGATGTCCTGTACGAGGCAAACAGGAAATGGCAGTTATTAACGGACAGGACAGAGGTTGTTGGCTCCAAACGCACAAATGTGTACCCAGCCTTTGAAAGTGAAACAGTTATAAGACAGGAAAAGAGATAATACATGCAAATGTTCATTGTTTGTGCTTACAATGGTCTAATTAAATACAAACAAAAACACCAGTAAGAAAAGCATATACAGTAACTTGCTGTTGCTGCCCTAATGCCACTTGTAAAATATTGCTTTACTGAAAAATATGTGGTAACTGTTCGCATTTCTATAGCAGCTTTAATCTAAATTGTAGTTTTTAAGTCTTTGTTTTTTAAGTCTCGAATTACTGTTTGACCTTCTTTGTTGTTGCTTGTTTTTAATTATGCTCTGTAAGGTGTCCTTGAGAGCTTTGAAAGGCGCCCATAGATCAAATGCATTATTATTATTATTATTAAATGGCTTCACACAACACTACTGGATAACATGCTAGTAGGAGATTATTGGTTTAAATGACTTGCATCAAAGTCCACTTTCTCGCCATCTGGGATCTTGGGAGCAGCGGGTCTGTTGAAGGGAAATAAGAACAAGAAGAAGTAACTTCAATCTGCCAGCAATGTAACACATAATGGATTTCATGAAGGGAAATACATGGACTTACTTGAACGTTGGCTTCTTCTGTTTTGTTTTTTTCAGGAACAGTGAGAAAAGACAGATATCACACTGTTAGAAATATGATTTTGGTGAGAGATTAATATTCTGCTGGTTAATCAGGGGGAGATCCATGTGAACAAGCTGAGTTACATCTGTTTCACATCTCCAGATAGAACCCGAAATGTTCCCACACAGCTGATTTAAAAGAAGCAGGTGGGTTCTAGCTCCTGTGTGTTATCTGAAATCGCCATACTAACTTTTCTTCTTGTATTTAGTTCGTTTTGTTGTTGTGTTTCTTCTTGTTCTTCATTTGTTGTTTAAGGGCGGCTGGCAAACAGCTTTTAGACGCAATACCGCCCCCTGGATTATAAATAGTGTAGTGGATACTGCCCTGAATGACAGACTTTTTTCCCACTCGTAAAAAAAAGGCGTATTCGCCGTGTGACTGCATGTGCCGAACCGTGACGTCCGAACCGTGACGGTACGGGACGAATACGGATACCCCTATCGCACACCTTTCACAACAGGGAGTTTGACTGTCATTACTGTTAATTGATGTGCAAAGAAAACACAGATGGGATTGTAACAGAAACAAATAACTACGTTTGTGATTAGCTTTTTTCTATGGGACCCTCACAATATAAAAAGACAACAGACAACACAGGAGGAAAAACGCAAGCAAGCAACAGCGACTCAGCAGGAAATACAAACAACCATCTTGATCGCCCTCGTCATCTGGCAGAAAACATTCATGCAAAAAAGAAAAGCAGACATGAGCAGTGGGGCCCGTAACCATGACTCAACATTTCTGAATCCTCTACCATGATCCCCCACGCCTAAAACAAACTGACACTTTCTGGCTTCCGCTAAAGGAAGATCAGTGAAACAATCTTTATATGTTCATGTGCGGAAGGTGAGAAAGGACAGAAGAACGTTAGGGCCAGGAATAGAGGAAAAAGACAGGTTGGATCTTTAGTTTGCATTATGAGAATGAAGTCGAAAAGAAATGTTGAGAATAAAAAAATCAAAATATTAAAGTTAGAAGGTTGAGGGAAAGAATAACATAAAAATGTATAGAATAAAGTAAATATTTAAAGAATAAAGTAGAAATTCAAAGAATAAATTAAAAATGTAAAGAATAAAGTAGACATTTAAAGAATACATTAGAAATGTAAAGAAGTAGAAATCTCTGCTCCAATGAAGAGAACAAAGCCATCAAGAATGACTAATTTTGGGAAAGAAGTTGAAATGTCTAGAATATAACAAACCAAGAGAGCGTTACAGAAAGTTTGACGTTGGAAGCATTTCCATGATATTCTCTTTGTATCAACTTTGTTCCTTTTATTTCATCTTCATTCTCAACGTTTCAACTTTCTTAGACTACAATCTTCTTGTTCCCCCTCATGCTTGGCCCTAATAGTCTTCTGTGGTGAAAGGGTCCTCTGCAGACAGGGAAACAGAAACGGGTCTAATCGACGAACAGAGAATACAAATCCACATACCTCCCTCTTCATAGGCGTCTGCATGCAGCAAGCGTCCAAAGCAAGAGCAAAAACAAAAGAATCATTAGTGGTCGGACTGGTCAAGCCTGCTCCTGTCCGCTCTACATTGCAGAGCTTATGCAGCACCTTTAACCTGGCAGCCACTGCAGGAGTACCATGACAGTGGGTTTTGAAACAGGGATCTCCAGAGCAGCGAAGTCTGGGCATTATATCAGCCAGCGTACAGCGAGGCCTGGGACTTCTGCAATTGCGCCATTTGTTTGAAGGTGTCTTCACAGATCATACAAGCATTTCAACAAACAAAACAACATTTCCATGTAAGAATTGAATAGTGATGACAAATGCTTTTCATTGCAACACCCCAATGCTTTAGAGCAGTTTGCCAGACTCACTCTTCATCATGGAAATAAATATGCTAAACATGGACTGAACAGAGGCAAAGAAGAACAACTTTTACATGACTGAAATTACCCATCATGCTTCCTGTTACAGCCTTAAAGATGAGCTTTTCCAAAATGTAAATATCGGCAAAAGAACAAAACAAACCATTTATTGCATATTGCAACCAGATGTGTGCATCCTTGTTTTAGCCAGAAATTAGGTCATCATGACTCAGTAATACAGCTTAGTTTAAACCATTTCACACAAGTCAAACTTAATAATTTGAGAACTTCAATTAAGTGGTTCAGATACATTATTTTATTAGCAACATACAATCTGAAATGCAAAGAGACAGGCTCGCACTAAGCTTACAAAACAATAAAAACTGAATTCAGATTGAAGAAACCAGTCAGCGAAATGGATCCATTCCTGTTGGGAGAACAAAGTTTAAAGTAGCCGTTCAGAATAAATGAATATTGAAATATGAAACCCTTACCTTCAGGAATTCACATCTGTGATGGTAAATGGCCCAATGACTGCTTTTTGTACCATTCCATGTTTCTCTGCAAACATATATATTTTAGTACAAGTCAACAAATCAAGTGTAATACAGCAGAAGTTGTGTACATACCTGACGCAACACTCCTCTGCCTCCTTGACTTGCATTTCGATTCACAGCAGTCACAAAGATTGCTCTGGGCCAAGTTGTCCAGCAACTCCCAACTGAGTTCATGAAGATTGGATGAAAAGATAATTAAAATGCATCTCATACTCTTCTTAGTATGTATGCTGCGTGTATTTTGTTGTGATGTTTTGTTTTTGTTTTGATGGCAGGGAGAAGCATTCATCTCATTGTACATGTATAATGACATTAAACTATTCTATTCCAAATAAAGTCTCCACGAAGTTTGAACAGTTACGAATGGAATCCATCTGTATCTTCAGTAGACTGGGCTAAAGCTGAATAAGTCATCTCATGTAAAACAAATTAACCTACAATTAAAATTCTGATATATTGAAGTCATATTTTTACCCATGCCCTTTGACAAAGTGGCAGGCTTTCTTAGTGCTGTCAAGACCATTGGGATCCCAAGCCAAAAGTTCGCAGTGGATAAAGACCTGTTGAGTAGAGGGAAAATATAGGAGTCATAAATTAATCTCAGTTTCCACAATCAAACCTTGCATCTGAACAAAAATGTACAATTTAGAAGGCCAAGTTACCTCTTCTCCCATAGCAAACTTAAAGGTCTGAAGTGATAGGCGCATCTCCGATGACTTTTGCCTAGGTTCAAATTTTGATTGTGACAACACACTTTCCAAAAGACATCTGTTGGGTTAAAGAAAATTAATTAGCATATTACCAAAACACATTTTTTAAGTCAATGCTTATTGCCATTAGAGTACCCTTTATTGGAGATTATAGGGTACATGGTGCTTTCAGGGTGCAGCTCTGGTGTGGTAGCTGCTACACATTCCTCAAGAAGCAGCAGCAAGGGCTGATGGGTCTTCTGCACCACACTAGCCATGATGGGGATGATGGAGCCCAGAAGATAGCGTGTACATTCAGCGGGGCCTGAGAAGTCGTCTAGGGCAGTAAAAAGGAAAAGAGTCATTAAGTTACAAAAGTCAGGGAGAGCTGCCGTTTGTAGAGAGTTTCACATGTTGTTTACCCACCATTCATAAGGCCAAGGGTAAACTGCAGATCTCCTAGACCGTAGGTTTTAAACACCGGGTCATAGATCTGCTGGCTGGAATACCAGTCTTTGGGCCTGCACAAAATAAAGCAGAATGTGTACAGAAAATGCTGCCTCGTGAAACTGAAAACGTATTAGCGCGAGCCTGTGTACTCACATTTAATTAAAGCTCATTATTAAATGTTACTCCTATGGTAACATCAATGTTTATCTATACAGCCCAATATCACAAATGTTACATTTGTCTCAGTGGACTTCACAGTTTGTACAGAATATCAGTATGACAATACAAAGTCATAAAAGACAGTCGAAAATAAGTACATATTAACTACTTCCTCCAAAATACTAAAAACAAGAGTCCTGATACTTAAATGTGTGATGTCCATTTAAAACTATGGGAGCAACTCAATGGACAATGAATTGGGAAAACTGATAACACAGAGTGCACATTGGGGAATGTTCTCAGTAAATTGGTAGATTCTTTTGTTGAGAATACTCAACCCATTCATTGTCTATGTAGCAGCTTCAGGCTTTATAACTGATGACAAGTTTGTGACAGACTTCCATGGTGGCTGGCTTTGAGGGAGAAGCTTATTATACAATTGAACTTTCACAGGCCATGGAAATGCCATATTGGAATAGTTAGTGAAGGGTCACCCTTTAGCACCTTATGTTGTAGTTGGTATGAACACCAACCTCTCATATGCACAGACAACTGGGTGAGTGAAGGCCAAATTGTAAGAATCATCAGAAGCAGCATAGGTCAGATCATTGCTGTACAGCAGCACATCCCCGGTGACCTGTTAGAGAGACAAAGATCCCCCTGAGAGAGCTGTAGGAAATATAGTAGACTCACAGCTTGCAGGTTTAAAAAAATATATATATACACACATACCAGTATCCTAAAGTTACAGTCAGTGAGATCCACATAGAAGTAGGCCTCTCCTGCTGAGAAGCTGGTTGGGAAACAGCTACCCAGACGGAGAAGCGACGTGTCGGCCTGGGGTCGGCTTTCTGTCCACATCAGCGTCACAAAATCTGGCCCACAGTCCACTTTCATGTCTGCAACTAAAATAAATTAGCTTTAGACTCAACTATTTGAGTCAAGGATAATAACATGATTTTAATTGTTTCCAGTCTTACCTGCATATACCGCCATGGCAGCTGCCAAGCTCAGAAGCAGTGCACCTTGACAAAATGAAACCATCATGACTGCATGCTTGCTACTGTCACAGTGCATGTTCTTATACCTTGTTCCTGAGAGGCATCAATCAAGATGACGTCTTTCACCTGGTGCCTGTCAGCAGGCCCAGCTGCAGCAGCCAGCACACTGATTACAGCATGGGGAGCATCCAATCACATTAGTCCTTACACCCAATTCATTTTCATTCAGCTTCATCAGCAGCACAAAATTACCATTTGTTAATCAATTTATTATCCTGTCTGACTACCTTCAATTCTTATTTAAAACACTTTAAGGATGATAGTGCATTGGTTGTCTTCCTGAGGTTTTGATTTAGTTTTGCTGCTATATATATATTAACATTAATATATGTATACGTTGGGATTCTTTGTTCAACGTCAAGTCATGCAAGAAAAAGTTTTCTTTGAGAATGAAAAGGCGAGTCATTTCTAAACAAATCATTTGGGGGAAGGTAGTATTCCTTTATCAGATGTCCTGTATTCAAATGTGTTATTTTTATATCTGAAATGTTTCAGTTAGTATTCAGTGTGAGAAAATATCCACACACATCTGAATATTAGAGTTGGTGCTATGATGTAATCTTTTAACTGGATAAACAGGTGCCATGCAGGCCATCCCTATTGATTTTATATTCATGGCCAGAAAGTAAACTATGCTACATTCAACTGCAGGCATTAGTGCCCAGAAAATAAATTCAGATCAGAATTGTCTTTTCAAAATGAAGCTCAACATAAACAATTGCCATAGTTGTAATACCAGACAGATCACTAATAGCTTTTGAATCTGGTGGTGTTTATAATGTCAGAATTTATATCATGTGCAGAGCTCAATGTAAAATGGAAAGTGAAAGAAAAATTCAGGGCTATACTCCAACTACATTACAATTTGTCTGAGGACTTAAAGGTTACATTTTAATTGACAGAACTTGACAGTATCTTTCAATGACAAAAGTCACACATAATTAGTCAAATTCTACTGATAAGAGAGATGTGTGAGAGAAACTTCCTGCTCAGCAATGTAGATGGAAGGAATGGAGGCTGGAGTCCGCTTTATATCAAACACTGAGTTTAATGAGAGCCAACGGCCGTGAGTGAGCTCAAAGCGTTTACACAACATGCTATGAGAAAACCCTCCAACTCACTGAAGCATTACACAGAAAACACAGACGATCTACCGGAGAATCCGGGAGGGGCCTCTATTTCGCGCGTCTTCTGATCGATAATCACAAAAACACATGGATTCAGAGACAAAGACAGTCTGTTAAAGTCCTCTGGCAGTTAGTCACAGTCCCCCAACAGGAAAGCGGAACCTTTAACCCTTTAACCTTTAAACCTTTAAACCCCTGCTCTAAGTTATGGTAGACCTATGTGAAACACAAAATGCTTTTTGGTACAAACACTTAAACAAAATATTTCCCTCACAGATCCACGCTTTTATCAATTCATTGATAACCAATTAACATTAGTCTAAGAATATTTTCAGTCACTACTTGAATCAAATAAAACGTCCTCAGAGTTGGGTGGATTCCTCATTACATTAATTACATCAAAAACAGAATAAGATTGGAACAGCCAATCACAATGGTTGATACAGACAACCATAATAGAAAAATCATCTTTCTTCAGTGTTTGATTTCTTTTGTCAAAAAGCACAATAATAACACATATGCAATACAAAAATATAATAGTAAAATATATGTTTCAAAAACAAGATCTTTTATCATTTATCCCTCAGTTAATCTCATTCATCAAACACAAATTCAAATTCAGCTTACATCTTTAAAGATTTACTTCAAGGCAATTACTTATTAAAACACGATTAGAATGTAGGATTATAAGAAATCCAATTGAGGTATAAATCAGAATCATAAGGGATCCAGTTAAAATTCACAGTTAAGGTATAAATTCACAGTGATGAATCGATCAATCTGTAATCTGTAAAGGTACAGTGTCCTCAATCTTTAGCATTACTTTTCGTTTACTTCAATACACTTATTCAAGAGTAAGGCACTTTACTACATACATTTTATTCAAATACATTTGTTCAAAAATCTGAAAAGGAAAAGTTAGGCATTTTATTTCAACAACCTGAGGAAAGAAAAGTCAAAACATCTATTCGTTTGAAACCGTCAGGCAGGTAATTGTATTTACTGTATCAACAATGAGAGAGACTAGGCCCTCGTACTGTTAAGATTGCTCAGAGTCTGTGGGGAAAAGTTGTACCAATCCTCAGCCTCCTCGCTAATTCTGGATGCTATGTCCAGCTAACTAAACCAGCTTTCGTGAAAGGAATTGGGCTAAACATGGTAGAATGCATAGATTCTGGCATATTTTGGCACAGCAAACAGTTACTAATATTGTGTTCATGTGCGTAGTCTAACATTAAACTTGCTGCAGAATTAGTTTTAGTTCGTTTAAAAGGAGTGATTTAAGGCCTTTTTGAAAAATCTACATCACCTGCTGAGTATTTAAGTGGAGTGGATAGAACATTTGTTTTTTCTATCTAAATGTAGCATGCAGTAGCACCTGGATTGGGAACCTGGTAATCTGGTTTCCTCGTTGTACATTTTACCTGGTAATGATTAAGGATAGTAACATTGTCTGTTATAATATTAGAAATATCTTATTGTTCAATACATTATCAATCTGAAAATATCAATTAATTTATTTTGTTTAGTGTGAAAGTGTAATCTGATCTGACAAAATATATTTGTTTAGTGTGAAAGTGTAATCTGATCTGACAAAATATATTTGTCACCACTATGTAACACATATCTGTTCATCGGAAATATAAAAACAATCATTAATTGTACATCTGTAATCATCTGGTCATTCAATTCAAATGTTATCTTTGTACAAGAGCTCGAAGAACATGTCCTCCTGACTCGTTCTCCTCCTCTCTTTATGACACAGAATATCTGGTGTGTGAAGGCATCCCGATACTGTAGATTAGCACTGAGGTGCTGATTGGCTCAAAACTCTTCTTCCCCAGAGCACCATATTTCAAACCCCCCAATTGCTCTGCTTTTTGTGGCTCATTCAGTGAGCACTTTATGATCTCCCAGTGAACCAGAGGCTCATCTGCCTGCATTCCTTCTGCTATCTGCTTGAGAGCAGAGCCTATTCCAAGTGGCACATCCAGATGCAACCCCCGTGATGGGAGAGGTTAGGAAGAAATCTGCCCTTCCAAGAACCATGGAGCCTCTGAAGCCATCGCTCGTCCTGCAGAGTTGTCTGTTTGGCCCCCCCCCCGAGCAGAAAGATGAAGAAGCATCCCATCCCATCAGAAAGTTGAAGATTAGAATCCTCTCATCTCGAAAGACCTCGTGCCTCCTTGCCCGTGGCTGGGGGTGCTCTCTGCAGCCAGAGGGTGTGACCCTCTCTCTCTGACCCTTGACCTTCAGAGCTGTCCTAGTGATTGGGTTAACACTTGATAGGGATGTTTTCCTGAGTGCAGACAACTCAAAGTAATGGATTAGCACATTATCATTCAATTACAAAAATACGATAGGCCCCTCAGAATTATTTGGGAGCCTTCCTGACACATGCACATGCATACATGTAAGGTTTGTGTTAGTCATTTAACATGCAAGAATCATATACTCATCAGTCCAAAGCAGAGAAATGTTATTTTAAGTTAAATGTGAGCTAGTCCCTGTGGATATAACCCGTTCTCAATTATTCTAAATATTATATTAATTCACCATTTACCGTTTGATAAAAGATTAGTTTATCAGAAGTACATTTCCTCTTCCATAAACATAGGTTTGAGAAATGAATGTTTCAATATGAGATCAATTACTCAAATATAGTTGACTCTCCCCTCCCTTTTCTTACATATGTCACATAATGTAATAACAACGTAGGAGTCTATTTAAACATGGTATCGTCTATAAGCTATTAATCGAGAAAACTCAGTATCAGCACGCAACTTGCAAATAACTCTTCTCTCTTTCCTATCCCTCTCTTATCCTCATCTCTCTATTCTTTCTTCCACATCTCTCTCTATTCTCTCTCTCTATTCTCTCTTTCTATTCTCTCCTCCACAGCTCTCTCTATTGTCTCTTACTTCAGTTAGATATGAAATAAAACATACGAGTCCATGTAAGCATGGTAGAGGTCATAATCCATCAGTTGAGAAAACTCAGTATCAGCTGTGCGCAACTAACAAAAACAATTGTGAGAACCATATATTATGCAGGAAATGCACACCTTTGTTGAAAAAAACAAAACAAACAAAAACAAAGCATCTCTGATTTGGGAGGAACAGCTTCAACCCCCTTAACATCTGAGTCACCACTGAAGGCATAGCATGAATGATAGTGGGCGTCTGAGGGTGTCTTTACTGAGAAATGTCAAACAAATTCAAAACCTTACATTTGAAAACAGGTTTGCATTCCTCCACTTAAGGTGACGTTATCATTGGAAACAATAAGAACAAACTATTTTGATATAGAATCTATAAATTGAATCTTTAGAGCAGAACAGAATGGTTGTAGTTTTAGCCTAAGCTCCGTGCAGCCTCATGGTCTATATAATGTGAATATATGTAGTAGACAGTAACAGGCCCCTGACAACAGGCCTATACTAAAAATGGTAGGGGCTTTTCACAGCTTGCCAACCTGCAGGCATCCTCTGCATAGCAGTATGGATAGCCTTAAAAAAACAAACAAACCCACTCTGTGGTAACGAGAATCATATTTCTGACCCCTGTGCCCAAGTGAAGCCGTTTGACTCATCTGACTGACCCAAGGGTTTGGAGCTGGTGTGACAGGGAGGCTTCCAAGTGTTCAGAGCAGACGTCAAGCTTTCAGTTCATGGCTCGGTGGGGGGAGCAGACCCATGTGAGACAGTATCAACGGCTGTAAAGTTCAGTTTGAGGAATGTCATTCTCTCTGGGAGCAGGAAATGGTGTCCATTCTCGGACCAGACCATTAATGTCATGTAGCGCAGCCATAGCATCTCTGTGACTGCACACAGCCTGTCTGTAGTAGGGCAGAGCTGGGTGACTTTTAGTGAAGCCGTCCGAAGCCATAGACAACAAACGGAACACAGGATCATCAATGTCTCTCTTTACCAGTGGCTCAATCATAAAAGAAATTAGTGGGGAAATGTGGAACACTAATCCATCATGTGAAATGTTGAGTTAATTTAAATAATTACTTATGGGATGAAATCAAATTATCATTAATATTAGAAACTAAAGTCAGTTAAAATAGGACTTGCACGGATCAGAATCTAATCAATACACCATTTTCCCAGCTCTGTAATGAAATGGATGACAAGCAGGTATGCAAACTTGTCACCTTTTGAATCCAAACTAGGTCGTTTGTGTGATTCATGTAGATCTGCAATACAAATATTATTTGGGGCATGGGCAAGGTTGCCAACTCTGGGTACCTGGCTGGATTGAGATTTCGATATCATGGGTTTAATTACACACATGCGCACGAAATGACTGCTATCGTGTCAGTAGCGGGACCTTAGCATATATGTAGGATATGTATATAATATATATATATAAATGCACAATATTGGACTCAGACTATAAAAGGGCACACAGTTTCATTCACTAATGAAAGTCAAACACATGTTTGTTTCCACTGTTTTATTGTGTGCCTGTCATGATAAGCAATTAATTGACTTATCAGCTCCTGAGTATTTTTTTTTTGGGTAATCTATGGTAGGGCTAACTCATACAGTGGTGGGGCTCAAATCAGTATTTGAAATGTAATTACATATTGATTGATTGATTGAAAAGTTTATTAACAGCTTGTATATTGGGTACAGTACAGCTCAAAAAATACAATTGTCAAGGGGATGCAGACCGGAGAAAGACTTTCGTCTTGTTTACATCAGGGTCCCCCATTTCCAATTCATCATGTCATTTAAGACATATAAGACATATTTGACATACAGATGGCTATATCGCCCCCTTGACGGTGAAACGCCACGCATGAGGTTTGGATTATTTCCCTGTCTCAATCCAAATGGAACTGTATGAAAATAAAGGCACATTTGTGTGACAAAATTGACATGCTGAAAACCCAACCCCGCAGCGGCGCTGTCTGGGGGGATTTTTTTTTTTTTTTGAAATACTAACATAAAATACACATTCTCTCTTGAGATGAAAAATAAATCCATCGACAGTATTACTACACGACATATTTAAATGAAGCTGAACCTGCTGCTCCTCACAGAGGAAAAAGGCTGTGTGAATTACTTTACATTTGTGGATGGGTGGATATCCCCCACTGTCCTGTGTGTGAAAAATGGAAGACAGCCCACACCTATCAATCATCAAACCGTGGGGTCCTATTTCATTTTCAGCATGAAGCGAACTGAAAAACCTTTCCGGCTAACGTTAGCTTTAGTACTCTTGTTCTTGAGTAGAAGTACCAGAGTGTAGGAATACTACGTTACAGCAAGAGTACTGCATTAAAATGTTACTCAAGTAAAAGTAGAAAAGTATTCTCATCAAAATATAGTGGAAATAGCGACAGTAAAGGTAGTCGTTGTGCAGATTGGTCCATTTCAGAATAATATATGATGTGTTTTATAATGATTGATCTGGTAGACCTGCAGCTAGTCTGAAGTACTTTGTAGACTGCAGGGTAGCTTGTGGATTTACTCCAGGTGGAATTAAAGTCTGATTTAACACTTGATTATATTTCACATAATTCATCCAGATCCGCAAAGTAACTGAAGGTATGAAATACATGTAGCGGAGTAGAAATACACCATGTACCTCTGAACTGTAGAAGTAGAAGAATAAAGTGGCAAAACATTTAAATCAAATAAAGTACAAGTATCTCAAAATAGTGCTCAAGTATAGTCCCTGTTGAGTTTATGAACTTAGTTACACCAGTGGCTATACAGATAGAAAGACTAAGCCTTACACAGAGGCATGAAAACACATCTATGAAAAATGCTCAACAATGCTGCCAGAACCACAAACTGACTGCTACAATTAAAATGAATGCCTCTATCCATCTCCATCAGATGTATATAGCACCTTTCAACGCAAGGCAATTGAAAGTGCCTTACAAAAAATGAAAGACATTAAGCATTAAAAGAAAAGTTAATAAAATAAGCATTAAAAGGACAAATACATGGATAAAAGTTACAGTGCGGTCTAAAATATGACTAGTTCAATTAAAAGCATAATAACTGAACGCTGCTTCTCCATGTTTGGTTCTGACTCTGGGGACAGAAAGCTGACCAGTCCCTGAAGACCTGAGAGATCTGGATGGTTCATAGTTTAGCAGGAGGTCAGACATGTATTTTGGGCCTAAACCATTCAGTGCTTTATAAACCAGCAGCAGTATTTTGAAATCTATTCTTTGACACACAGGAAGCCAGTGTAAAGACTTCAGAACAGGAGTGATGTGATCCACTTTCTTAGTGTCAGAGAGGACTCGAGCAGCGGCGTTCTGAATCAGCTGCAGCTTTCTAATAGATGTTTTAGTGAGACCTGTGAAAACACCATTGCAGTGTCCAGTCTACTGAAGATAAAAGCATGGACAAGTTTTTTTTTAAATCCTGCTGTGACATTAGTCTTTTAATCCTAGATATGTTCTTTAGGTGATAGTAGGCTGATTTAGTAACTGTAAATCACTTACACGTGTTGTGTGTGGTGTGTGTGTGTGTGTGTGTGTGTGTGTGTGTGTGTGTGTGTGTGTTGTGTGTGTGTGTGTGTGTGTGTGTTTGTTTGGTTGGGGGTAGCCAGATGTTCCTCTTTGTGCCTTTAGGCCATAAAACCCCCAATGGTCGCTCTGTGGTCTTGCTCAGATTCTCTGCCCCTCCAAAGGTCACGCCTGTGATTGACCTCGGGTGCAGGATTTTAGGAGCGGAGGAAAGGGGAGATTCCGTCCAAAATGCAAACCTCTCCATGACTTGTCTTTAAAACGTTCTTTAAGTCCTGTATTAAGTCTTCTGTTATGTAGCGGAAAATCCCATTTAAAAATGAAGAGCAAAATAGTTTAGTTTACTTCTCTGTCTGTTCGGATTTGGAAATGTTTATGATTTATTTTGTGTGCTCGTGAACGAGAGAAGGAGAAAAAAACATCTA
>NW_027263406.1:0-32500 GCF_902827115.2 Pseudochaenichthys georgianus
ACGCCGTGAAGTGTCTGTCAGAGTTCGCCTGCAACGCCTCGTTCCCCGACACGAGCATGGAGAGCATCCGCCTCATCAGACACTGCGCCAAATACGTCTCTGGCAGACCCCAGGTCAGAATCGTGTGTGTGTGTGTGTGTGTGTGTGTGTGTGTGTGTGTGTGTGTGTGTGTGTGTGTGTGTGTGTGTGTGTGTGTGTGTGTGTGTGTGTGTGTGTGTGTGTGTGTGTGTGTGTGTGTGTGTGTGTGTGTGTGTGTGTGTGTGTGTGTGTGTGTGTGTGTGTGTGTGTGTGTGTGTGTGTGTGTGTGTGTGTGTGTGACCACGCACCAGACACACATTCAGACTAAAGGAACCAGCTGTTTGAGAAATGTTAGAAGTAGAAAGTACAGGTATTTGAGTTCAACATGAGAGAAGTCAAAGTAAAAAGTGGTCAGGAAAATAAGTAGTGGAGTAAAGTACTGATACCAGAAAAATGTACTTAAGTACAGTAACAAAGTATTTGTACTCCAATACTTCCGAACTCTGCAAATGAACTTATAATATTCTCATTTGTACATACACTGAACAAAAATATAAACGCCGATCCAGAGCATCCCAAACATGCTCAATGGGTGACATGTCCGCTGAGTATGCTGGCCATGCAAGAACTGGGATGTTTTCAGCCTCCAGGAATTGTGTACAGATCCTCGCAACATGGGGCCGTGCATTCTCATGCTGCAACATGAGGTGATGGTCGTGGATGAATGGCACGACAATGGGCCTCAGGATCTCGTCACGGTATCTCTGTGCATTCACAATGCCATCAATAAAATGCACCTGTGTTCGTCGTCCATACGCCTGCCCATACCATAACCCTACCCCCACCACGGGCCACTCCATTCACAACATCGACATCAGAAAACCGCTCACCCACACGACGCCACACACGCTGTCTGCCATCTGCCCTGAACAGTGAACACCGGGACTCATCCGTGAAGAGAACACCTCTCCAATGTGCCAGACGCCATCGAATGTGAGCCTTTGCCCACTCAAGTCGGTTACGACGACGAACCGGAGTCAGGTGGAGACCCCGATGAGGACGACGAGCATGCAGATGAGCTTCCCTGAGACGCTTTCTGACAGCAGAAAGTCTTTGGGTATGCAAAGCGATTGTTGCAGCAGCTGTCCGAGTGGCTGCTCTCAGACCATCTTGGAGGTGAACAGCTGGATGTGGAGGTCCTGGGCTGGTGTGGTTACACGTGGTCTGCGGTCGTGAGGCCGGTTGGATGTACTGCCAAATCCTCTGAAACGCCTTTGGAGACGGCTTGTGGAGAAATGAACATTCAATTCACGGCAACAGCTCTGGTGGACATTCCTGCTGTCAGCAGGCTAACTGCACGCTCCCTCAAAACTTGGGACATCTGTGGCATTGTGCTGTGTGATAAAACTGAACATTTCAAAGTGGCCTTTTATGGTGGCCAGCCTAAAGCACACCTGTGCAATAACCATGCTGTCTGATCAGCATCTTGATATGCCACACCTGTGAGGTGGGATGGATTATCTCGGCAAAGGAGAGGTGCTCACTATCACACATTGTTTCAGATTTGTGAACAATATTTGAGAGAAATGGTTATTTTGTGTTTATAGAAAATGTTTTAGATCTTTGAGTTCATCTCATGAAACATGGGAGCAAAAACAAAAGTGTTGCATTTATATTGTTGTTCAGTGTACAATCATTGTGTTAACTGTCTGTGTCTCTTTTCTGCTGTCACGATGTGCACTTCCTGTCTGTGGGACTAATAACGGTATTCTGATTCCGCTCAGAGGTGTAACCTGCTTTCCTCTCCAGGCGTTCAAAGACTACACCAGTGATGATATGAACGTGAACCCTGAGGACCGGGTCTGGGTCAGAGGATGGTTTCCAATCCTGTTCGAGCTCTCCTGCATCATCAACAGGTGCAAACTGGACGTCCGCACCAGGTAAGCATCCACCTCTAGATCGATATGAACATGTGGGGAGGCATTCAAAGATATTCAATGTACTTGCACACACAAATAAAGAGTGTTGCTAGATACAAAGTGTGTGTGTGTGTGTGTGTGTGTGTGTGTGTGTGTGTGTGTGTGTGTGTGTGTGTGTGTGTGTGTGTGTGTGTGTGTGTGTGTGTGTGTGTGTGTGTGTGTGTGTGTGTGTGTGTGTGTGTGTGTGTGTGTGTGTGTGTGTGTGTGTGTGTGTGTGTGTGTGTGTGTGTGTGTGTGTGTGTGTGTGTGTGTGTGTTCCAGGGGTCTGACGGTGATGTTCGAGGTGATGAAGACGTACGGACACACCTTTGAGAAGCACTGGTGGCAGGATCTGTTCAGGATCGTCTTCAGGATCTTCGACAACATGAAGCTCCCCGAGCAGCAGAGCGAGGTGACCAGGGAGGACAGAGGCCTTTAAAGAGTATACACATTTCTAAAAAGGGTCTAAAAGAAGTCTGAAAAGTCTCAGTCTAAAAAAACATCAATAAAAGAAACAAGATTAAATAAAGTCTGAAAAGAAGTTTTAAAAACGTCAGTAAAAAGTCTTTGAAGCCCCGTTCCTCCCGCTGAGCGTGGTCTCTGCGTCTCGGCTCGTGTAAAGTGTAGTGGACATTTTTATTATATCCTTATATGCTTAAACCAAATGCTTCTTATTTCCTGATGTGCTTTATCATTCTATTCTACTCTCTTATGGGTTTATTCCCAGGCGCTGCAAGGCCACAGCTGCTTTGGCCTACTGGGAGACTCACACAGTCACACCAGAACCGTTATGCTATCTGCTCAAGGCCAGAAGGTGCCTCATAACAATGTGGCCGTGTGAACACAAGAGTTATAACATTCCCACTCTTTTCATATATAACCTCTGCTTTTTCATTGTACTGCGCACACTCGGGCAGACTATCCTATACTCTGTTCGACTTGTGTCATATTTAATTATTGTATCGTGTATTTGAAGCTTCAAATAAATAACCAAAAGACAGCTTTTCTCGATTCACCATTTATTTGTTTTGATCACTTTGACTTGTACTCTCCAGCCGTGTTGGGTCCTAGATTTCCATAACAAAAGCTGAAACCCTCCTCGTGTGTTCCTCAGAAAGCAGAGTGGATGACGACCACCTGTAATCACGCGCTGTACGCCATCAGTGACGTCTTCACGCAGTACTTCGATTCTCTGAGCGACGTTCTGCTGGACGACATCCTGTCGCAGCTCTACTGGTGTGTGCAGCAAGGTGAGCCACGCGCACACACACACACACACACACACTCACACTCACACTCACACTCACACACACACACACACACACACACACATGGTCCTTCTCTGTAGATCAAAGGCAGCTGTCATGGAGTCTTCGCCAGACAACGAGCAGCTGGAGGACTATCCATGTCTAATCTCTGACTCTGATTTAAAGCACACACGCTGGCCGGAGAGAAGGACACCAGGTCCAGAACATATCATATAGGGAGCTCAGTTCGTTAAGAACATCTATTTTTACTTCAAAAACACAAATGCATTTCTTCTTCTTTATATTTTGGGGATTTAAAATATTAATATTATTATTGTCAAATGTTATGCTGTCTGATCTGGATCATTTGGTTGAGCTGTTTTAACGGGCCCTTGCTCCTCCTCCTCTTCTTCACGATGTCTTCATCAGATAACGAGCAGCTGGCTCGCTCCGGCACCAACTGCCTGGAGAACGTGGTGATCCTGAACGGAGAGAAGTTCACTCTGGAGACCTGGGACAAAACCTGCACCTGCATGCTGGACATCTTCAAGACCAGCATCCCTCACGCGTAAGACCTGCAGCACAAAGACGAGATATATGAAGGAAACTAGTCAAGCGTTTTAGATATGAACTGAAGGAGACTCGACTCGGGTCCTTTCCACTGGCTCACTGAGTGTTTGTTCCCCAGGCTGTTGACATGGAGCCCTGCAGAGGGAGAGCAGACGGACAAGCAGCTGGTGAGGAAACCTTGTATACCTCTAGCTATTGCATGCGTCTATTTGTTGTTGTTGTTGTTGTTGTTGTACACAGTAGTAACTCCGCCCCCTTTGATCATTAGGACTCCGTTTCCCAGAAGTCATTGGACATCCAGAGCCGCTCAGACGACCAAAACTCAGTCAGCAGCACCGAGCGGGTCGCCATGGATACACGCCGACAGAGCCAGTACGGAAACACGCCCATCAGTAAGTGTGTGTGTGTGTGTGTGTGTGTGTGTGTGTGTGTGTGTGTGTGTGTGTGTGTGTGTGTGTGTGGTGTGTGTGTGTGTGGTGTGTTGTGTGTGTGTGTGTGTTGTGTGGTGTGTGTGTGTGTGTGTGTGGTGTGTGTGTGTGTGTGTGTGTGTGTGTGTGTGTGTGTGTGTGTGTGTGTGTGTGTGTGTCTCTTTCTGTGTGCGTGTGTGTGTGTGTGTGCGTGTATCCTCACTGTTAGTGTGTGTTCTCTCCTCAGAGCTCCAGGAGCAGCGCCTCTTCTCCTCTCTGCTGATAAAATGTGTGGTTCAGCTGGAGCTGATCCAGACCATCGACAACATCGTGTTCTTCCCCGCCACCAGCAGGAAGGAGGACGCAGAGAACCTGGCTGCTGCACAGGCACACACACACACACACACACACACACCACACACACACACACACACACACGCACACACACACTTCGTCCTCCACGCCAAACAGACTTCAGGTCTCATCGTGCTGGTCGTGTTTAAATCAGGTTTCTGTCTGCTAGTCCTGTGCTCTGTGATTAAAGCATGTATTAACTCCAGTATTAATGTGTGTGTGTGTGTGTGTTCAGCGTGACGCCTCCTCTGCAGCAGACGTCCCCCACGAGCTTCAGGACCCTGGCATGTATCGCTACCTGACCTCAGATCAGCTGTTCAAGCTTCTCGACTGCCTTCTGGAGTCACATCACTTCGCCAAGGATTTCAACTCCAGCGCAGAGCAGAGGACCATTCTGTGGAGAGCCGGTAGGGGATCAGTATCTATAATGACTGTTAGAGAACTCTCCTGGTTCCCGGCTTGAGCTTCAGTCTCAGGGTCCATGTGTCTGTGACCCTCTCCAGAAGGGAAGGAGTCATCACATACAGAGCATCCACTAGTTCCTGAGCAGTGTCCTTCACATGCTGATATCCAAGAGAGGGAGTCACACAGTCACAAGATGGAGGAATAGAAAGCTGTATCAATGTTTACTTCAGATTAGCTCCACGTCAGAAATGAGCATGCTTGATGTCTCTCTCCATAGAGGCTCAGTCATCATGTTCATCACATAGCTATCATCTGCCTCAAGCAGTCCTGATGCTCTTCTAGGTCATCACACATCCTGTCATGAACACAGCTGCAGCTGATACCTTTGTTAGCATGTTGCTCTCATGTTCACAGCTACAGCTGATACCTTTGTTAGCATGTTGCTCTCATGTTCACAGCTACAGCTGATACCTTTGTTAGCATGTTGCTCTCATGTTCACAGCTACAGCTGATACCTTTGTTAGCATGTTGCTCTCATGCTCACAGCTACAGCTGATACCTTTGTTAGCATGTTGTTCTCATGTTCACAGCTACAGCTGATACCTTTGTTAGCATGTTGCTCTCATGTTCACAGCTACAGTTGATACCTTTGTTAGCATGCTGCTCTCATGTTCACAGCTACAGCTGATACCTTTGTTAGCATGCTGCTCTCATGTTCACAGCTACAGCTGATACCTTTGTTAGCATGTTGCTCTCATGTTCACAGCTACAGCTGATACCTTTGTTAGCATGCTGATCTCACGTTGGAGGAGGACTCTGTGTTTTATCAACACTGATGTGTGTTTGTGTGTGCAGGGTTCAAAGGGAAGTCGAAGCCTAACCTCCTGAAGCAGGAGACCAGCTCTCTGGCCTGTGGGCTGAGGATTCTCTTCAGGATGTACAAGGACCCGAGCCGGAGCGACGCCTGGGACGAGGTGCAGAGACTCCTGCTCAGGTGAGATAAGAAATATACAAAACACTAATAATGACAGCTTAACCTTCTCTACATCGCCTCGTTCACACATTAAATCAACAATACAAATACAGCTACAGATTCACAAGCATTTCCTTCGTATTTAAAATGCTCAGGTTTTACACCTCATGAAATATAGACTACATTTATTACGGAGTTTATGTCAGCAAGATCGTTGGCTACTGAGAGATATGCAAAATGACTGCATTTAGAACGACACAAACCTCCGCTGTGGATTTTCACAATAAAATACAGTAAAACTATGGTTGCAGTTAATTATTTACACTTTGATATTTAGCAGGATTTATTTCAACATAATACAAGGCAAGTTTATGTATAATAATAATAATAATAATAATAATAATACATTTTATTTCTATAGTGCTTTTCTTGAACCCAAAGACGCTTTACATTTGGGAGGGAGGGAGGGTAGACAAACAAAACAAAAACAAAGCCAAAAAGAAACAAAGAAACAAAACACAACAGAAAAGCAGTCAGGAGGAAGTTGGTTGAGAGGGGGGGGGGGGGCTTATGGATACAGAGTTGAAGAGGTGGGTTTTGAGGCAGGACTGGAACAGGGTGAGGGACTCAGACTCACGGAGGTCTTGGGGGAGGGAGTTCCAGAGCTTCGGGGCTGCCACAGAGAAGGCTCTGTCCCCGAAGCTCCGGAGTTTGGCCTTGGGGATGGAAAGCAAACCGGCTGAGGAGGATCTGAGGGACCGGGGGGGTGGTGTTGGATGAGGAGGTCAGTGAGGTAGGGGGGGGGGGCAGATGGTGGAGGGCTTGTATACAGCACCTTTCAGCACAAGGCGATTCAAAGGGCTTTACAACAATGAAAGACATTAAGAAACATGTTATAAAGTCTAAAAACACTCATTTAAAAGCAAAGATAATAAAACATGAATAGCAGGTACATGAATACAAGTTACAGTGCAGTGTGAGATTTGAATAGTTCAATTAAAAGAAAAGTCTTCATCCTGGATTTAAAAGTAGTCCGAGTTTTACACTATGACTTCCTCCATGCTCTCTATAAGTGTAGATATAAATGTGTGTGTGTGTGTGTGTGTGTGTGTGTGTGTGTGTGTGTGTGTGTGTGTTTCAGTGTGTGCAGCGAGGCCTTAGTGTACTTCCTGTCTCTGACGTCAGAGAGCCACAGAGAGGCCTGGACCAACCTGCTGCTCCTCTTCCTCACCAAGGTGATGAAGATCAGCGACGACAGGGTGAGGAAGAACACACAGAAACAACATAATTTACAACCTCGTCAGATATCCAAAAATAACAGACTGGGCGGTTTTCCCGATTTAAAGCTTTTAGTCAGTCATAATAATAATAAGAATGCATTTTATTTATATAGCGCTTTACAGTATGAGGGAGGGTAGACAGACAAGGACAGGCAAACAAGTAAGTATAGTACAATACAAATAAATAGAAAGGCAGTCAAGAGGAAGTTGATTGAGGGGGGGGGGGCTTATGGGTAGACGGAGTTGAAAAGATGTGTTTTGAGGCGGGACTGAAAGACTGTGAGGGACTCAAAGTCACTGAGATCTTGGGGGAGGGGATTCCAGAGCCTAGGAGCTGCCACTGAGAAGGCTCTGTCCCCAAAGCTGCAGAGTGTGGATGTGGGAGTGGATAGGAGTCCGGCTGCGGTGGATCGTGGGGGGTCTGAGGGACCATGGGGTGTCTGAGGGACCGTGGGAGGTCTGAGGGACCGTGGGGGGTCTGAGGGACCGTGGGGGTTGATAAGGAGTGAGAAGGTTTGTGAGATAAGGGGGGCCAGATGGTGGAGTGCTTTGTAGGTGAGGACCAGAACTTTGTAGTTGATGCGATGGGAGACAGGAAGCCAGTGGAGGTCTTTGAGGACTGGGGTGATGCCATGGTGTGGTATGCGTGAGGAGACGTGCAGCTGCATGTTGAACCTGTTGGAGTCTGTTGAGGGATTTAGTGCTGATGCCGTAAAGAAGTGAGTTGCAGTAGTCGAGGCGGAAGGAAATGAAGGCATGGATTAGTCGTTCGGTTGCGGGGCGGGTGAGAGAGCGTAGGATTTTTTTGCAATATTACGGAGGTGGAAAAATGAGGGTTTGACTGTTTGGCGGATGTGAGGTTCGAGGGAGAGGCTGGGGTCAAAGATCACGCCAAGGTTGCGTGCCTGATTCAGATTGAGGAGGTTATGTTTTATCCAAGTTTTAATAGCTGTCAGACAGGAATCGATGTGGGTAAGGGGTGGGTCATGGAGGGATTTGGTGCTGAGGTAGATCTGAGTGTCATCAGCATAGCAGTGGAAGTCCAGGTTGAGATGGCGGAGTGTCTGACCGCGGGGGAGGATGTAAATGATGAAGAGGAGGGGGCCGAGTACTGAACCTTGAGGAACGCCTTGGGTGACTGTAGCGGTGGCAGAGGAGTGGTTGTTGAGGGAGATGAAGTGGGATCTGTCGGAGAGGTAGGACTGGAGCCACCTGAGTGCAATACCTTCAATACCAATGTCCCTGAGTCGGGTGAGCAGGATGGTGTGGCTCACGGTATCGAAGGCTGCACTCAGGTCGAGGAGGATGAGGATGTTGAGGGAACCGGTGTCAGCAGAGGTGAGGAGGTCATTGAGGACTTTGACGAGTGCAGTTTCTGTACTTTGGTGAGGACGAAATCCAGACTGAAGGGGTTCATAAAGCTGGTTGGAGATGGCAGTGAATTTGTTTGGCTACAATGCGTTCAAGAGTTTTTGAGAGGAATGGGAGGTTGGAGATGGGGCGGTAGTTACTGAGGGAGGAGGGATCAAGACCAGGTTTTTTAAGGGTTGGAGTAACGCCAGAAGTTTTGAAGGCAGAGGGGACGGTTCCATGGGACAGCGAGGAGTTGAAAAGGTTAGCAAGGTAGGTGCAGAGGACGGGGAGGCAGGACTTCAGGAGAGGAGTGGGTAGAGGGTCAAGGGAGCAGGTTGTGGGATTTGAGGAACCGATCAGATGGAGTATTTCAAGTGGGGTAACCAGGTTGAACTGGGAGAGGCGGCGCTGGGGAGGAGGAGTCAGGAGGTCAAGGGAGATGGGGGAGAAGCGGTGGAGGTTGGTGGAGATGCTTGTATGTCAGATGGAGCTGAGAGGGAGTGGTTAATGGCGTTCATTTTGTCTGCGAAAAACTGGAGGAATGAGCTGCAAGTAGCGGAAGTAGAAGTAGGGAGGTTATCAGCACAGGCTTGAAGAGCTTGAGAGTCATGCCTTGTGCTCTGGTTTAATGTGTGCTTGGACTGCTAACAGTGGTTTGGTTTCAAGCGTATTTACCTGCAGGACTTTGTTCCTCTTTAGCGAATTGCACTTATTGAAGATAGAAGTGACGTAATGTACCCACCAATCAGAGCCTGTATGCCAATCACTTACATGAAGGGTTTTATTAACATTAGAGTGTGGTGGTTTAACAGTGATGGTGTGAACTGTTCCCACATTACATTATTGTTGTTAGTCGGATGTTTGCCCCGTAGAGCTCTGCTAAAGTAGAAAAGTATGCAGCCTTTTAAACAGAATAGCTAGTATTTAAACAAGATGTGTTTCTCTCTGTCCCTCCCTCACAGTTTAAAGCCCATGCGTCCAGATATTACCCCCTGCTGTGTGAGATCATGCAGTTCGATCTGATCCCAGAGCTGAGGGCCGTCCTCAGGAAGTTCTATCTGCGAATCGGCATCGTTTTCAACATCGCTCAGCTGCCGGAGACCCATGATGAAGAGGAGGAAGAGGAAGAGGCACAGTGATGCTGCTACACACACACGTCCTGTCGGCGGACCCTAACTACTGACTAACAGCTCTGTGACAGAAGGATCTATATCTCCACAACGTGTGCTTCTTACTGTGTTTAAAGGAGAAGACGGTCCGATGCAAAAGACAGACGTAGTGACTGTGTCCTCGAGGCTAACCGCTGTACAGACGCTGTGTAATATAACCTGGTAACACTAGATCTCATTTATTTTCTGGATTTGCTGCCCTCGATCTCTCTCTGAACGCACTGGAGATCTGACTGTGATCATGTGTTCCTCTGTAGATCGTCAGCGTGGAAAGTGAAGGTTAAATTATTCCATTTGATATGTTTTAGGTTTTTATTTGATTTAGATACTGGGCCTTCTGACAGATCAGAGCGAATGAAAGCTGCTTCGAGTCACTAGTCCATGTTTAGGTTTCACTCGTGTACAAAATCAGAAGTTAATAATATATGTAATCGGTTTGGTTTGGGGAGAGCTATCTGTATAGAGAAGGAGACGCTAGCTGTGCTTTACGTTTGGATGGGAAGCGTTCCTGTAGAAAACAACATGTATATGAAACAGCAATGTAAAGTTTTCTATGTCGCAAAAAATGTACGACTTTCTGTACGAGACTTCATCCGGCATCCTAATCAGGTTCTAGGTCAATAAAGTTTTTGAACTTGGCTCATAAAGGAATCAGTGATTTCTAAAGAACTGTTCTCAGACACGATATCAAGGTACATTTTATTAGAAAACTGCAGGGTTTATTCGTCCTGAACGGCACATCCACAGGTACACACGTCCAAAGAACGGCACATCCACAGGTACACACGTCCAAAGAACGGCCCATTCACAGGTACACACGTCCAAAGAACGGCCCATTCACAGGTACACACGTCCAAAGAACGGCACATCCACAGGTACACACGTCCAAAGAACGGCACATTCACAGGTACACACGTCCAAAGAACGGCACATTCACAGGTACACACGTCCAAAGAACGGCACATTCACAGGTACACACGTCCAAAGAACGGCACATTCACAGGTACACACGTCCAAAGAACGGCACATCCACAGGTACACACGTCCAAAGAACGGCACATCCACAGGTACACATGTCCAAAGAACGGCACATTCACAGGTACACACGTCCAAAGAACGGCACATTCACAGGTACACACGTCCAAAGAACGGCACATTCACAGGTACACACGTCCAAAGAACGGCACATCCACAGGTACACATGTCCAAAGAACGGCACATTCACAGGTACACACGTCCAAAGAACGGCACATTCACAGGTACACACGTCCAAAGAACGGCACATTCACAGGTACACACGTCCAAAGAACGGCCCATTCACAGGTACACACATGCAAAGAACGGCACATTCACAGGTACACACGTCCAAAGAACGGCACCTTCACAGGTACACACGTCCAAAGAACGGCCCATTCACAGGTACACACGTCCAAAGAACGGCACATTCACAGGTACACACGTCCAAAGAACGGCACATCCACAGGTACACACGTCCAAAGAACGGCACATCCACAGGTACACACGTGCAAAGAACGGCCCATTCACAGGTACACACGTCCAAAGAACGGCCCATTCACAGGTACACACGTGCAGCTCCTGCAGGGCGCGGCTCGCAGCCAGAGAGCAGCGACGACTGGTCCTCATCTGACGAGAGAAGATGGAACAGGATTCACACGGGGTACAAATGAACACAAAATAAGAAAACAACATCTAAATAATAATACAAACAGTTTTTAAGATGATAACTGTTGAAACAAGATGTCACAGTAAAACATGTTAAATATATTTACTGAAGCACACCGCTCTGCAGGAAACAGACATTATGGGATGTTCTACAGGTGTGTGTGTGTGTGTGTGTGTGTGTGTGTGTGTGTGTGTGTGTGTGTGTGTGTGTGTGTGTGTGTGTGTGTGTGTGTGTGTGTGTGTGTGTGTGAGATACATAAGAAACAATGTAATGAGTGTTTCCTCTCACCTGATTGGTCCCCGAAGACGTGTCTCTGCTGGTTTTTCCTCCTGCCATTTGATCGGATGTTCAAACTAGTTTCCGACTGAACATCCGACTGAACATCTGACTGAACATCCGACTGAACATCTGTCCTGATGTTTCGACCTCGCTGACCCTCCGCCTGAACCCCAGAGAGAGAATCAGCTGCTTTGAAATCAGAAAACTTTAGTAGAACTTCAGTAAAACTCAAAGTGAAGGCAGCGTACTTCATAGTGTGGTCTCCGACGGGGGGCGGTCCTCTGATGGTGGACTGGCTCTTCAGAAGCATCCCCGCTGTAAACATCTGACACACAGACACACACAGTCATCATTACACACACACACACACACACACACACACACACACACACACACACACACACACACACACACACACACACACACAGTCATCATTACACACACACAGTCATCATTACACACAGTCATCATTACACACAGACACACACACAGTCATCATTACACACAGACACACACACAGTCATCATTACACACAGACACACACACACACAGTCATCATTACACACAGACACACACACACAGTCATCATTACACACAGACACACACATCATTACACACACACACACCTCAGCAGCTGAATCTCGTTGTTTCTGATTTTATCTCAACAGGACAATTTAGTGGAAATGTTCCCGTGTTTCAATTTGCGAGCAGTTCTACTTCCCCACGATGCTCATGTTATGCGTGGGCCGTGTTACTCGAGGACTTGTTTGATCCAAATGTGGGAAATGTTTGCGTTGCAGCAGCATAAAAACACAAGGCGTTGCACATTAGAGAAATGCCTCGGGCAGAAGCCTTACCTCCGTGCTGCCACTGGTTAGTCTCCCTGATGCTCTGCACGTTGCCTCGGGCAGAAGCCTCACCTCCGTGCTGCCACTGGTTAGTCTCCCTGATGCTCTGCACGTTGCCTCGGGCAGAAGCCTCACCTCCGTGCTGCCACTGGTTAGTCTCCCTGATGCTCCGCACGTTGCCTCGGGCAGAAGCCGATTCAAAAGCCTCGATTCTGGGTCTTCTGGGTCTGAGAACAAAGAGGACTTCAGATTGAAACGGTCATGAGCTCAGCAGCTCGTCCTCCAACAGAGCAACACCTGTTTACCTATTTAGCGTTAAAAAAAACAACATCTTGCAATTTAGAATTGTTTTATTTAATTGAATTAGTAAACAGTATGTCCACTGTAGAGGACGTCAGTTTGAACAGACAGCCAACACTAGCAGATCAACTATGCAACGTGTTATGGTGGTGATATGAACACAAGTCATTTGAATATGATATATTAGATAAATAATATCTAATACATCGCGTCTTACTGACTGACCTTTTATGCTCTTAACCTTTTGTTATCTTACCATATTCAATTCAATATGCTCCTTTTTATTGTATTGTATGTTCTCCTCGTAGCATTCTGAAGCCCCGTGAGATGACGATGTTTGAAGGTGTGCTGTCTAAAGTAAATGTTATTATGATGATGAGTGTGAGTACCCGCTGGAGGGCACGTAGAGAGGCTCCTGGCGCTCGATCTTCTCCAGCTGAAGCTCCAGGTGTCTCTGCCGGTTCCTGAGCATGCTCTTTAGAGCAGAAAGCCCCCTCATCACCTCCTCCTGCTGCTGACCCTCTGGAGGACCAACGGGACAAGGGTTTAGGGGACGAGTCATGATCTAAAAAGCATGGAGTCATGATAACAAGAAAGTGTAATCTCGCCTTGTAGCGGAGGTGTGTCTGCAGTCGGCTGGAAGCGAGGTATGTCTGCAGTCGGCTGGAAGTGAGGTGTGTCTGCAGTCGGCTGGAAGTGAGGTGTGTCTGCAGTTGGCTGGAAGTGAGGTGTGTCTGCAGTCGGCTGGAAGCGAGGTGCAGACACTGGGCGATCCTGTGGTGGAAATAATGTGCATTTTGTAATATATTTTTGATTGACATTTGGCAGCAAGTGTTTTTTCAAGACATAGTAATCATACATCTTAAGTTTGTCTGTCCGAAAGGCCTTTTTCTTTTTTAACACAAAGATAAAAATGAAAACAGTGAAAAGTAGGAACGTTAGGGAGCGATCAGGACTTCATGTGCGTTTTGAATCCTGGGAAGATGAAAACAAAGTCCCACTCTGTGGTGAATGTAGTCTCACAGATGTGACGGGGCTTTCCTCCGTGTTCTCCATCCTCCTCTGGACGGCTGGGAGTGGAGGAGACCCTCCTCTGGGCTTTATCTACCAGCAGAGAGAACATCACTTTACAAAGACGCTCAACAAAGCAACAGCACCTGTGATTTCTAATCTCTTCTTACCTCATAGGTCCTCGGGGCCTCTTTCTGCTCCTGGGGGGTCTGCACTTCATGGACCCTGGTTTTTGTTTCTCTTTGCTGCAGAAAGAAGAGTGTGAAATGCTTCTTTTGGTTCTTGTGGGTTATCTGTCGCCACAAAAATCTGTCGCCACAAAATCGCCACAAAAATAACAAACGATAATCCTCTTTAGCGGCGATGGGTGAGGGTTAGGTAGAGGGTCTGTACAAACAGGGTGAGGGTTAGGTAGAGAGTCTGTGGGTGCGCTCCGTGGCTCTCAGAGCCCGCTTCTCTCTGGCTGCTCTCTCCCTATATTCACAGCACTGTTCCCCAGCTTTCAAACACTTATTGCTGGGTAGAAAAGCCTTGTGCATCACCCTGGAGCTCTGCCTAGGTGCCTTTGAGTGTGAGACCCTGCTAACAGCAGTGAACCTGCTGCCAGCATTACAAACATATTAATCAGGCGTTTTAACACTTTTTTCCATGAAAATGATTTTTATTCACTATCATGGGGCTCTATAAATCAAATTCCGGATAATTAGGAGCACAATTGTACCTTTTACTATTTAAATGTATTTGTATTATATATTTTTGGGCTATAAAAGTGACATTTCTGGGTGACTTTGTCAGTTTATGGAGCTTAACCCACAATTCCCGGAGGTTCCAGGCCGAATTTTGGAGCTCATAGGCGGCCTGCCATGCGCCCCCACCCGTGGAAAGCAGAAATGGCCTTTTTTGGGCCGTTTTCCCATTGGGATACACAGCTAGTGGGACACCATATTAGGTTATGGGATAACCTCGATACTTTGGTGTCCATTGGCAGTGTAAGACACAGGGAGTTGGAAGCTGCCACGGTGGATGCGTGTATCGGACTCTAGGTGGCGCCATAGTCATGGGGGGGGGGACAAGGGGGTGTCCACAGATCAATATGGCATCCCACTTCCCGTGTAGGGAGTCATGGGGGGGGGCAAGTGGGTGTCCACAGATCAATATGGCATCCCACTTCCCGTGTAGGGGTCATGGGGGGGGGCAAGGTGGTGTCCACAGGTCAATATGCCATCCCACTTCCCATGTAGGGGTGTCCATACATCAATATGGCATCCCACTTCCCGTTTATGGGTCATGGGGGGGGCAAGGTGGTGTCCACAGATCAATATGCCATCCCACTTCCCATGTAGGGGTGTCCACAGGTCAATATGGCATCCCACTTCCCATGTAGGGGTGTCCATACATCAATATGGCATCCCACTTCCCGTGTAGGGGTCATGGGGGTGGTAAAGTGGTGTCCACAGATCAATATGGCATCCCACTTCCCATGTAGGGGTGTCCACAGGTCAATATGGCATCCCACTTCCCATGTAGGGGTGTCCAGGGGTCTATATGGAATTCCTCTACCCGTGGGGGGGGGGGGGGCTAAACATCAATATGGCATCCCACTCCCCATGTAGGGGTGTCCACAGATCAATATGGCATCCCACTTCCCATGGCGGGGTGTCCACAGGTCAATATGGAATTCCACTACCCGTGGGGGGGGGTCCATAGATAAATATGGCATCCCACTTCCCATGTAGGGAAATGTTTATTCAATTAGATTTCAAACTTTCTCACAAAATCCTCCCATAAGCTAAGGGTCTGACAGGCGGAGGGGGGGGGGGGTCGAAAATGAATTTTTTTTAAAGAATGTGGTTGGCGCTCCGAAACTTTGAGAGTGTGTTGGTTAACGTGTGTGGAACCCGCTTTCAAAATTTGGGGACCCTGCGACCTCCGACAAGGTCAAAACCGAGGTCAGAGGTCACGTTTTCATGCTGTACGGTGCCCTTTACGGCACAAAGGAAGGTCCGACCGCTTTGAGCTTGCTCTCATTAGAACCGGCTCGAAAAGTACATGCAGATTGATGCCTCTGCTGCTCCTAATGTCAAAGGTTACGGCTTGAAATGTAACAAAGGTCAAAGGTCACGCTTTCATGCCGTACGGTGCCCTTTACAGCACAAAGGAAGGTCCGACCGCTTTGAGCTTGATGTCATTTTAACCGTCTCGGAGAGCAAATGCAAAGGGTTAGGGTTAGGGTTAAAGAGTTGTCAGGGACTCTACCCGCCTTACGGGACACTATTTTCGGATACTTTTTTTCCCTTTTCACCCCTTTTCTATGGATCTCAAAAAAACTTTATTAAATTATTTTTTTATATATGACTTATTTTTTAAATATAGTGGGGATAGTGGAATTAACTAGTACCCAGTACTGGGAGGGACTAACTTTGATTGCAGATATAGCAATATTTGAATACAAAAAAAAGTGCACCACAATATATATAGTATAATATATTATAATATGTATAATATATATTATAATAATTCTATTTTGACTACCAGTTTCAGGTGGCAGTGCTTATCTCAATGCCCCACAAGTGGCGCTGAGAGCTTATGGAGAATAAGTGTGCTTTATAGATTCGTCAATAGAGTAACGAGACATTTAGCTTTGTTTTCCACCAGTAAAATGTACAAACGACACATCAATTCACATCTACAGATGAAAACGAAGCGAATGGACGTACTGCCAGACTCATAGTGTGTATAAATCGAGACGTGAGATCTCTCTCCCCTGCTCTCTCCGTTTCTCAACAGTGACGTCACTTTCAGCTTCACTTTAACAATTTCAATGAGCAAAATACATTTCCCTTTGTTTTCCACCATCAAAATGGACAAACGATGCCTCAAATGACATCTACAGATCAAGACAAAGCGAATGGAAGTACTCCATAGACTCCTAGCATGTCGAGTGTTTCTGTTTGAGCACTATTTACATTTCTGGTTAGCCCAGAAATGTGAGAGATCTCACGTCTCAATTTCCACACACTAGGAGTCTGCGAGTAATTCCATTCGCTTCGTCTTTATCTGTAGATGTCATTTGATGTGTCGTTTGTACATTTTGATGGTGGAAAACACAGGGAAATGTGCCGTTCAGAATGTTTATAATAGACAACACAGCTATAAGGTTGAGGCGATCCAGGTCACTACACGGGTTCAAAACTCCTGTCAGACTCTCCATATTATATAGCAGAACAAATACATTTATACAAAAACATTTAAGAAACATTATAAGAACAATCATTGGGAACATTTAAAAACATTATACACATTAATTTCATCATATTAATCATATATCACACAATGGTGTGATGTGAAAAGCCATTGCTACGTTTTAAAACTTGTAAACACGCGTTCAGGAGTCTGAAAGTGGTTTCATTAGCTTCGTATTGATTTGTAGATGTGATTTGATGTGTTTTTTTTGTCAATTTTGATCGCCAAAACGATAGAGAAATGTCTTTTTACTTTATAGTGGAGTCTATATATAGGATACTTTTGTTCAATAAGCTTTTAGCGCCACTCGCTCCTTGGTGTGGTGAGAGCGGGGTACGAATCCCGCCCATGGCATCAAATCTTGAGTTCCTTGAAATCATTATTATATGTCAATATGGGTGCATATTTAATAGTTATAAGTTATTATATTATTATTATTATTTTTGAATTATTAATAATATTGAGAAGTGGGATGCCATATTGATCTGTGGACACCCCTACATGGGGAGTGGGATGCCATATTGACCTGTGGACACCCCTACATGGGGAGTGGGATGCCATATTGATCTGTGGACACCGCCTTGCCCACCCCCCCATGACTCCCTACACGGGGAGTAGGATGCCATATTGATCTGTGGACACCCCTACATGGGGAGTGGGATGCCATATTGATATATGGACACCCCTACATGGGAAGTGGGATGCCATATTGACCTGTGGACACCGCCTTGCCCCCCCCCATGACTCCCTACACGGGAAGTGGGATGCCATATTGACCTGTGGACACCCCTACATGGGAAGTGGGATGCCATATTGATCTGTGGACACCCCTACATGGGGAGTGGGATGCCATATTGACCTGTGGACACCCCTACACGGGAAGTGGGATGCCATATTGATGTATGGACACCCCTTGCCCCCCCCCCCCATGACTCCCTACATGGGGAGTGGGATGCCATATTGATCTGTGGGCACCCCTACATGGGGAGTGGGATGCCATATTGATCTGTGGACACCACCTTGCCCCCCCCCCATGACTCCCTACACGGGTAGTGGGATGCCATATTGATCTGTGGACACCCCTACATGGGGAGTGGGATGCCATATTGACCTGTGGACACCCCTACATGGGAAGTGGGATGGCATATTGATGTATGGACACCCCTTGCCCCCCCATGACTCCCTACACGGGGAGTGGGATGCCATATTGATCTGTGGACACCCCTACATGGGAAGTGGGATGCCATATTGATCTGTGGACACCCCTACATGGGGAGTGGGATGCCATATTGACCTGTGGACACCCCTACATGGGAAGTGGGATGGCATATTGATGTATGGACACCTCTTGCCCCCCCCATGACTCCCTACACGGGGAGTGGTATGCCATATTGATCTGTGGACACCCCTACATGGGGAGTGGGATGCCATATTGACCTGTGGACACCGTCGAGGGCTCCCCCTGGTGGTCGGAGAGGGTACAGGGTCCCAATGGGTAGTATATCGTTAATTGGACCCTACGTGGGGAGGGGTGGCTGGGGGGCGGGGCTTGGTATTTTCCAGAACCCCGGGCACATCCCCGAGACCCCCGGCGGGTCCCGCTATTTTACAAACGTCGGGGTGCGAGACAACGGGGGTCTTAAGGCGGGTTATCCCACTCCCTGTGTATTACTCTGTAAGCGGGCTCCCATATAAGTCCCAAGTAGGCTACTATTGGAAAGCAGAAAAAAGTAAAGAAAACGGTCAATTATATCTTAAAATAATCAAAAATGAAGTTTAAAAAAATTCTCGAAAAAACAACAGAGTGCCAACAGAGGAGGGGCTCCAAAAAGCTCAGGTCTTCGGCGCTTCGGGCGGAAGCCCCGGACACTTTTCCACTCCCCCGTTGCATTTTACAACGGAGAGGGGAATCGAGACCTCCCCTCCTCCGTCAAAAAAATCCATCCATGTTTTTCAAGCTACCATCCGCACGAAATCGGAAACCCGGTTTCACATGTTTCCCATCACGGAGGAATGCATCCGCTCCATGAGTGCTTTGGCTCGGATACATTTGTGGCCTGCAGACCCCCCAGCATGGTTCTTAGCAAACTTTAAGTTTTTGAACTGGTCTCTGGAGAAATGTAAGGCAAATGTCAGCCTTATGGACGGAGGTATCGTGGGACTTGCCCTTCACATGTACGCGTGTCCACTCAATGGAAATGCGATGTCAACTTCCGATGTCAAGTTCCTGCCAGCGGCTAGACAGATGTTACCAGTGTTTACCAGTGTTGCCAGGGGCACGATAACATCCTCCACTGGAGGTTGGGTGCTGCTGCTGTGAATAAGTCCGACTATGGGTGCCGATGGGCGGACGGTAAAGCACCGCAAAGTAGACCCCCTTTAAGTGTTGCCAGGGGCACGAGAAAAATCCTCCACTGGAGGTTGGGTGCTGCTGCTGTGAATAAGTCCGACTATGGGTGCCGATGGGCGGACGGTAAAGCACCGCAAAGTAGACCCCCTTTAAGTGTTGCCAGGGGCACGAGAAAAATCCTCCATGGAGGTTGGGTGCTGCTGCTGTGAAGAAGGCCGACTATGGGTGCCGATGGGCGGACGATAGAGCACCGCAAAATACACCTCTTTTCTGACTCACCAGCGGCATTAAGTTCTGGAGGGTGTGAACATCTGGGTTTAGTCCGTTGGGGAGTGCTTAATTCCGGGGTTCGGGGGTCTCATGTTATGGAAGTATGGATGATTCTCGAAAAACAGCTAAGTGCCAACGGGGGAGGGTGAAAGTCCTGTATACCCTGAGTAATCTTACCCGGCTTTCAGACACTTATTCCTGGGTAACAAAGTCACCCTGCTCGGGTCGTCAAATGTGAATGAAATGGACAGATTCCTGTACATTTCAATCACTTTTGATGGGAGTCGTGAGGTGTGTTTGAAAGGGCCATATCTTCCTTAAATTCACATCAAACTTACCCAGCTTTCACACACTATTTCATGGGTAATAAAGCCATGTGCACACAGTATTTAAAGTAATCTTACCCAGCTTTCAGACACTAATTCCTGGGGAAGAAAGTCACCCTGCATGCGTCGTCAAATGTGATTGAAATGGACAGATTCCTGTACATTTCAATCACTTTTAATGGGGTCGTCAAATGAGATTGAAATGGACAGATTCCTGTACATTTCATGCATTTTTAATGGGGTCGTCGAATGTGATTGAAATGGACAGATTCCTGTACATTTCAATCACTTTTGATGGGAGTCGTCAGTATATGGAGCTTATCCCATAATTCCCGGAGGTTCCAGGCCGAATTTGGAAGCTCATATGCGGCCTGCCATGCGCCTCCACCCGTGGAAAGCAAAAAAAAGTAAAGAAAACGGTCAATTATATGTTAAAATAATCAAAAATGAAGTTTTTAAAAATTCTCGAAAAACGGCTAAGTGCCAACGGGGGAGGGGGTCAAGTCTTCGGCGCTTCGGGACGAAGCCCCGGAGACTTTTGCACTCCCCCGTTGCAATTTACAACGGAGAGGGGAAATGAGACCTCCCCTCCTCCGTCCAAAAAATTCATTCATCTTTTCCAAGCTACCATCTGCACGAAATCGGAAACCCGGTTTTTGAGAGCACTTAGAAAAAAACGAGCTATTTTCACATGATGGGGAAATCATGGAGGAATGTATCCGCCTCATAAGCACTTTGGATCGGATCAAATTGTTGCCTGGAGGACCCCAAATCATGGTTCTCACAAAAGTTAAAGTTTTTGAACTGGTCTCTGGAGGAATGCAAGGGGAGTTGTCAGGGGACTCTATCCGCCTCAAGAGGCACTATTTTGGGATACATTTTATCCATTTTCACCCCTTTTTCTGGTTCTTCCAAAAAGTTAACTTGTACTTTTTCCGACTCTGGAGAAAGGTATGGGGAGTTGTCAAGGGACTCTACCCGCCTTTTGGAACACTATTTTCGGATACAATTTATCCATTTTCACCCTTTTCTCTGGTTCTTCCAAAAGTTGACTTAAACTCTTTCCCACCCTGGAGAAAGGTATGGGGAGCTGTCAGGGGACTCTACCCGCCTTTTGGAACACTATTTTCGGATACAATATATCCATGTTCACCCTTTTCTCTGGTTCTTCCAAAAGTTGAGTTGTACTTTTTCCGACTCTGGAGAAATGCAATGGGAGTTGTCACGGAATAACGAGACACTGTTTTCGGCTAAAATGGTTGTCTGGAGGACCCCCAATCATGGTTCTCACACAACTTTAAGTTGTGAAACTGGTCTCTGGAGGAATTCAAGGGCAGTTTTCACGGAATAACGAGACACTATTTTCGGCTAACATGGTTGCTTGTATGACCCCCACTCATGGTTCTCACAAAACGTTAAGGGCGTTCTCCCCGGCAACCCGCCAGCAGATGAAAACACCCACCCCTCCGCCTCTCCACCTCTTCCGAGGGACGAGGGAACCGCGCGGGGGTCTGCTGGAGGCTACTGCCGGGTGCTCCGTCCTGCGCCTCACCGGGACCCTGACTCCAGCGCGGTGTGGCGGCCTCGCCCTGGCCGTCCACCGTGCGCCCTCTGGGTACCTGACTCCCCTGCCTCCTCTGGGGGCAGGTGAGAGGGGTTCAATGCCTCCCCGGAGGATACTGTTATCCCGGCAACCCGCCAGCAGATGAAAACACACACCCCTCCGCCTCTCCACCTCTTCCGAGGGACGAGGGAACCGCGCGGGGGTCTGCTGGAGGCTACTGCCGGGTGCTCCGTCCTGCGCCTCACCGGGACCCTGACTCCAGCGCGGTGTGGCGGCCTCGCCCTGGCCGTCCACCGTGCGCCCTCTGGGTACCTGACTCCCCTGCCTCCTCTGGGGGCAGGTGAGAGGGGTTCAATGCCTCCCCGGAGGATACTGTTATCCCCACGTTGTCGTACCCGAAACTGTCGGGTATCCTTTGGGAGAACCAGACTCTGGAGGAACGTGAGGGGAGATTACAGGGATCTCTGCCCGCCTAACGAGTGCCTAAATGGGACACCGCACCATGATGCAAATGAAAACAAACACCGATTTGAAGATAAGCTGAGTGCACCTTTCGTGAGTCTTTTCACGCTTCCTTCTTTTTTACCCACGATTCTGGTGACATTTCCCGGTACCGAAATGCTCAAGAATACAGGTCGGATGGCGGTCCGTTGTCCGATCTGTAATAGTTCCTACCGTGCCCTGAGCAAGCACCTGCAGAGGCGCCATGGTGTGCGTAACTTGGATGAAAGAAAAATTCTGCTGTTGTTGGCCAACGGACGGACCAACATTAGGCTCCATCCCTGTACCATTCTGGGATGCGAGTACCGCGGCACAAGGCTGGATCGCCACTTGGCCAGAGACCATGTTGAGCTGGCCCGGGAGGAACTACATGTGGTTCAAAATAAAATGAAAATGACAGTGGCCAAGAAGGAGCTTTATGAACTCCGAATGACAAACCCCACCATAGAAATGATTACCGCTTGGGCTGTTGACACGGTGGCAGATGACGATATACTGTCACAACCTCCACCCTTGTCCCCGGTGAATGAATGTGACAACCCGGACTGCAAAGAATGGAGGCTGGAGGCAAACGCAGTGAGGGCTCAGCGGGACATATATGCTGCTGAGGTGAAATCCCTGCGCTGCAAGTTGCAGCAGAGGATAAAGCACAAGCGACAGAGGATGGATCAGCGGGCCGGGGACATGCCCGCGTTCGATGGGGAGGAACGAGAGCGGGTCATTCTGAAGAAACGACCCCGAACAGAGTCGACACCAACGAGGCTGTCCAATTCGAAAGGTCCCTCCTGCAGCAAGTCTCCTATTCCCGCCTGCAGCACGTCTCCCATTCCCACCTGCAGCAAGTCCCCCACTGGCTCTCACACCCATTCATCCAGCTCCTCAGAGCCTGCATCCATGCATACCGAGGCCTCGTCAACCTCCCCTCCCATAAATTCCCCCTGGTTCAGACACTAATTCGTGGGTAAGAAAGTCACCCTGGACGGGTCGTCAAATGTGATTGAAATGGACAGATTCCTGTACATTTCAATCACTTTTAATGGGAGTCATCAGGTGTGGATGAAATGGCCATATCTCCCTTAAATTCACATCAAACTTACCCAGCTTTCACACACTAATTCATGGGTAATAAAGCCATGTGCACACTGTATTTAAAGTAATCTTAGCCAGCTTTCAGACACTAATTCCTGGGGAAGAAAGTCACCCTGGACGGGTCGTCAAATGTGATTGAAATGGACAGATTCCTGTACATTTCAATCACTTTTGATGGGAGTCGTGAGGTGTGTTTGAAAGGGCCATATCTCCCTTAAATTCACAGCAAACTTACCCATCTTTCACACACTAATTGCTGGGTAATACAGCCATGTGCACACTGCATTTAAAGTAATCTTACCCGACTTTCAGACACTAAATCCGGGGTAATAAAGGCCTGTACATCTCCCTGTTTGAAAGGGCCATATCTCCCTTGAATTCACAGCAATCTTACCCAGCTATCACACACTGATTGCTGGGTAATACAGCCATGTGCACCCTGCATTTAAAGTAATCTTACCCAGCTTTAAGACACTAATTCGTGGGTAAGAAAGTCACCCTGGACGGGTCGTCAAATGTGATTGAAATGGACAGATTCCTGTACATTTCAATCACTTTTGATAGGAGTCGTGAGGTGTGTTTGAAAAGGCCATATCTCCCTTAAATTCACAGCAAACTTACCCAGCTATCACACACTGATTGCTGGGTAATACAGCCATGTGTACCCTGCATTTAAAGTAATCTTACCCGACTTTCAGACACTAAATCCGGGGTAATAAAGGCCTGTACATCTCCCTGTTTGAAAGGGCCATATCTCCCTTAAATTCACAGCAATCTTACCCAGCTATCACACACTGATTGCTGGGTAATACAGCCATGTGCACCCTGCATTTAAAGTAATCTTACCCAGCTTTAAGACACTAATTCGTGGGTAAGAAAGTCACCCTGGACGGGTCGTCAAATGTGATTGAAATGGACAGATTCCTGTACATTTCAATCACTTTTAATGGGAGTCGTGAGGTGTGGATGAAATGGCCTGTTTAATCCGATTTTGAGCACTCTTTTCCCCGCATAAACTAGTTTAAATCACCGTTAAACACTTATTTTGTTGATGTCTATATAACCGACTTCCCGCTATGCATTGTGGTCGGTTATATGGACACAACTACCCTGGCAATAGGCAGACCGCGGCCGGTAGTAAATGTCCAACCAGTGTACCACCTGGTCCCTAGGGTATGTAAGGGGAGTTGTCAGGGAATTATGAGACACTATTTTGGGATACAATTTCTCCATTTTCACCCCTTTTCTATGGTTCTCCCAAAAGATAACTTTTTCCGACTCTGGAGGAATGTAAGGAGAGTTGTCAGGTGACTCTACCTGGGTTATGAGGCACTATTTTCGGATACTTTTTTTCATTTTCAGCCCTTTTCCATTGATGAATTGAAACTTATATTTTTTTACATTTTGGTCAATTTGACCCAGTTCTGGTACCGCATTGCCTGGAGGATAGGACAGAGAGATGACAGACTCTCTGGCCGCCTCACAAGTCACTATTGTCAGACACTTTCTGTGCTTTACCCCGGTTCTATCACTCTTTCCTCCTTTGACCATAAAACGTGTTTCCTGCTGGGGTACTGCCTGGTTCCGGGGCACCCCAAACCCTCTCATGGTCGGGGCACCATGAATTGATGCATCGGACCCAATGTTGCCATCAGGTGGGACCATTTAACCCGGTGGTAACCCGGTGGTAACCCAAGTCCTCCCTTGGTCCGTCTACCAGGCATTGAAGCATCGGACCCATTGTTGCAATCACCGGTTACGCTAACACATATAAACGGAAAAACACAAAATAATTTAAATATAATTCACTGTGTCTGTTTCAGTAAGGATGTCGTCCGAATGCCCGGTGTGCAGACTCTTCTATCTGGCTTTGAACAAGCACCTTAAGCACAAAAATGCAGTGTGGAACTTGGAGGAAAGAGGCATCATTCTTAAAATGGCCAGTGGCAGAATAAATGTTCGGACCAAACCCTGTCCCATCACAGGGTGTTCGTATGCTGGGAAGAAACTAGACCGTCAGTAGTATTAATCATGCCTCTTTCATCTCATTAGTATGGATGACAAGTGACAGGTGACACGCCCCCCAATTATGCAAATGAGCTAAGTCCCGCATCCCTTGTTAGTATCATACATGTACTGTGGACAATACCCACAGGAGCAAATCCGGGTGAAGTGTCTTGCCCAAGGACACAACGGCCTGACGCAGTGGCGGCAGGAGCGAGTTTAGAACTGGAGTTCCCCAGCACCCCCCTTGATCTGATGATCAGATGCACAGACCACTGCGCCACCCGTCCCTTGATATTTATAACAGGTACTTGTGAAAAGCCCCCCTGTGTAGTGCCTTTGTTGTCTAATCCTTTGATGTGTTGATTAAGGCAGTCTCTTTGAAGTTATGCTGTCTGGCCCCTGTCCCCTCACAGTGCCTTTGTAGTCTAATCCTTGATGTGAGGGGTTGAGGTGTTATAACAGGTAGGAGCCGCATTTAAGTTTATTTTGTTTTGATTTATTTGGAACCTTTATTAATGCATTTTTCTGTTTCAGTGAGAGGGCAGCAGGGCTCAGGTGAAGGGGGCGGGGCTAAGGCTTTAAGTTGGAGGTGCGGTGTGTGACGGCAGGGCAGCAGGCAGCAGCAATACCGTCATTGACACGCAGACGCAACCTTATGCTGAGTAGAAGACAGATTATTAGGATCTGATGTTTAAGTTTATGTTAAATATTGTTTTCGTATTTTGTTTTATGTTTTGCTGGAAATAAACCTTGAAAAGCAACAGAAACGTCCAGTGGGTTTTGTACTGCGAGTCTGACACTGCTTCCGAGGCCCCAAGCTCTACATGTGGCCAAAAACAATAACTGTTGAGGTGAAGGTTACAAGACAAACCTTTCGGGATTTTGGCCACTACAAAGCCTCTGATGTTAATCTAGGTGTTGATTAAGGCAGTCTCTTTGAAGTTATGCATGAGACTGTCTGGCCCCTGTCCGCTCAGAGCCCTTTGTTGTCTAATCTAATTAGCCTTTGATGTTTGCCCTTTGATGTGAGGGTTGAGGTGTTATAACCAGGGCTCTCGACTAACTTTTTTCCCCATCCTCCCGGAACCGTCCCGAAATACAATCCAAGCCGTCCCGAAATTAATGTGGACCGTCCCGATTTTTTTTTTCTTTTTTTCTACACTATCATTAGTTAAAATCATTCAAAGTGACCTTTAACATAAATAAAACCTCGGAGTTGGTGAAACTAAAACTGCGATATAATGTGTATGTAGCATTAATACATATGACATATATTTTTTAAATGTCTCCAGTACCACCGATAAAAATTCTGATAACGTCGGAGCTTAACGTTACCACTGTCTTTAATAATTCCGGCCCGGGGCCCGTTTAACACCGGGGCTCGGTACCCATCCCTACATGGGGAGAGGCGCAGCATATTGCTAAGGACTAAATACGATGGAGGTTTCTCTTCTCAGCCTTATTACCCATAGGGATGAAGAGGAGTAAGTAAATAAAGAGGCCGACGCTCCAGGGTCTGGTTCTGCTGTGCGTTTTTGTGATGTAACGGTAAAACATTTCAGAATTCCTCCACGGGATGTCATTGTTATTGTACATCACTCAACCCGCGAAATACACACACTCAGTACATAGCTAGACCCAGAGCCATATTATATTAATCTGGCTAGACCATAGAGAGCGCGAATTTGCGGACCAGGAATTCGCGGGCACAGCCAGCTGGGCGGCTGGCTGACAGCCAGCGGCACAGCAGTAGCTACATGTGTGTGTATTTCGCGGGTTGCTAAATGTCTTGTGCGTGTGTGTTTATGTTGACAAGGAGGTTTAATAACTGTGTGCTACACAAAACATGCAGTCTGTTTCATTTTCATCGCCGTTTGTAGTGGATATTGGATATTTTTATTTTAACTCTCGTCCCAAAATTATTTTTTATCCTCCCCGACACTATTTTTTTCGGCCCCGGGACGACGGGACGTCCTTAAGCTCGAGCCCTGGTTATAACAGGCAGGTGTGATTTCACACCGGTGTGTTATAAGCAGAGACGGGGTCGTTACAAAAAAAAAGTAATATATTACATATTACATATTACTTTTAAAAAAAAGTAATATATTACACTACTTCGTTACTCTCTACATAAAGTAACTCGTTACTTTACTCGCAGGGCCGGGCCGCCCCTCCCTGCAGGCAGATCACGCAGACTGCTAGAGTTTCAAATGTTTTCTTTAGTTCAGTTTCCATTGACTGATCCAGATCCTGAATGTTTTCCTATCTGACCGTGGCTGTCCTCTGTCTCCTGCTATCTGAACGTGGCTGTCCTCTGTCTCCTGCTATCTGACCATGGCTGTCCTCTGTCTCCTGCTATCTGACCGTGGCTGTCCTCTGTCTCCTGCTATCTGAACGTGGCTGTCCTCTGTATCCTGCTATATGACCTTGGCTGTCCTCTGTCTCCTGCTATCTGACCCTGGCTGTCCTCTGTCTCCTGCTATCTGACCGTGGCTGTCCTCTGTCTCCTGCTATCTGACCGTGGCTGTCCTCTGTCTCCTGCTATCTGACCCTGGCTGTCCTCTGTCTCCTGCTATCTGAACGTGGCTGTCCTTTGTCTCCTGCTATCTGACCCTGGCTGTCCTCTGTCTCCTGCTATCTGACCGTGGCTGTCCTCTGTCTCCTGCTATCTGACCGTGGCTGTCCTCTGTCTCCTGCTATCTAACCCTGGCTGTCCTCTGTCTCCTGCTATCTGAACGTGGCTGTCCTTTGTCTCCTGCTATCTGACCGTGGCTGTCCTCTGTCTCCTGCTATCTGACCGTGGCTGTCCTCTGTCTCCTGCTATCTGACCGTGGATGTCCTCTGTCTCCTGCTATCTGACCGTGGCTGTCCTCTGTCTCCTGATATCTGACCGTGGCTGTCCTTTGTCTCCTGCTATCTGAACGTGGCTGTCCTCTGTCTCCTGCTATCTGAACGTGGCTGTCCTCTGTCTCCTGCTATCTGACCATGGCTGTCCTCTGTCTCCTGCTACCTGTATATTTTGCGCAGTCTATCTCTGCTCACGCTGTTGCGTCGGCGTGTTCTCCTGCGTGTTGGCCATGTGTTGCACTGGAACCAGACACCGCAAAGACTTCAGTCGAGCACGTACGAACTGCGCATGCGTGAGTGGCAATAACTCTCCTTACCAGCAGGCGGCGGTAGTGTGTATTCGTCATTCAAAACAGGCAACAACCGGAAAACAGAGAAGAAGAACAGATACGTGATATAAACAAACAACAAATAGTTGTGCGTTAGCTTCACCTTAGCATGTGTTCTTTGCAGGGGTTTGTTGAGATTTGATTATGACTGATTCTAATAAGTAACGAAGTAACGCGTGTCGGGGCAATGTTAGTAACTGTAGTGTGATTACTGAATTATAAAAGTAGCGCGTTACACTACTCCGTTACCGACAAAGTAATATTATTATTACAACTCTGGTTATAAGCCTCTGATGTTAATCTAGGTGTCTCTTTTGAAGTTATGAGTGAGACTGTCTAGCCCCCGCCCCCTCATAGCCCAGGCCTCTCCCCCTTTCTCCACCCCTTCCTGTCACACGATATGAGGCCAGCAGATAGTGGGGGGTGGAATTAGGTGAAAAAAGAAATACGCTCAAACTAATTAAAAAGCCAGTCATTTCCACTCACCAAGTCACCTTTCAAAAAAGAAAAATGGCCAAGAGACGCCTCGATATGGGTTTAATCAGCGAGAGGCCTGTGACAACTTACCGCCATCCGTCCGGAGCGCCAGTCAAGAAACGAATGCAGCATCTGTGCGGGGTTCAGACGCCTCCAGCCGAAGATCTGTGCACAAACTTATCTCGTGCCCTCTTTGGTCATGTGCGCACGTTCATGTGTGTTGGAGGAGGGGCTCTGTGAGGAAGTGGTAGATTTGTTTTCCGGTTGTGTACTTTCAAATACGTAAAGAGGGAAATAATAATTTATCCTATTGCCCCCATGATCTTTGTCTTTTTTATAATTACTTCACACAACTATAAGGAAGCCCAATATGAAGTTATGTGAGGTTGTATGGGGGTAATATTAGAATTTGCTGTATGCAACAAAAAAGGTTTGACTGGTGAAAAAGACTATCACTTTTACAGATGACTCCTCATGTTTCTTTTTAAGTTGTTGTGAAACTGTTAACTACAAGGAAGTATCTGTTTGCAAAGAGGGTATTCATATTAATTTAAAAAAGATCTTATTTAGGTTTTAATAGTGATAACCAGTGTTGGAACTAACGCGTTACAAAGTAACGCGTTACTGTAACGCGTTACTGTAACGCCGTTATTTTTGGCAGTAACTAGTACTCTAACGCATTACTTTTTAAATGCAGTAACTCAGTTACCGTTACTACATGGTGCGTTACTCCGTTACTGCGTTTTGTCGAGCACAAAGAAAAGAACGTTTTAGTTAAATGTAAGTTGTGTCCTGGCGGGTCAAATATCCTATCTACTGCCCAAACCAGTCATTCAAATCTCTTAAAACATCTGCAGAAACAACATGCTGGGACGAAGCTAGTAGCTAAGACCACAGAGACTCAGCTGACACCACTCCACCTCCACCTGCAGCTAAGCAACAGCGGCTGGATTTTAACCGAGGGACTGCTAGCCAGGGAAAAGTCGATAAAGCCATTGCACGGTATGTTGTAGAACACATGCAGGCTATTGCTACAGTGCAGTCACCCGCTTTCAGGGAGCTAGTTAGCATGATAGCATGTCCGGGCGGCACACAGCATATGGGACGGAACACTTTTTCCAACTACCTGGAGAAAGAATATACACAAATGTAAAGCCAGCTAATATCGATGCTATCCAGATTGCATATAATGCATGTCAAGTTGATCAACAGATTGTATTATTATCCAATGCAATAACAGTACTGAGATGAAGGCTATAAGGGCATTAATATAATGGGAGCCCTTTTTTAAGTAACTAAAACGTTACTTTTCACAGTAACGCATTACTTTTTGGTGTAATCAGTAAAGTAACTGAGTTACTTTTGAAATGAAGTAACTAGTAACTAGTCACTTCTGTCAAGCGACTTTGTTAACTACTTTGAAAAAAAGGTTGACGATATTCACTCTTCTTTTTCTACTCACCTTTACTCACCGCTGGATCACCTGACCGACCGTCAACCGGCACACTAACTACTTTTTCCCCTCTCTCTCCAAGTGAGGTTCTTACCCTCATTACCTCTGCCCGCCCTACCACCTGTCCTCTGGACCCTATCCCTTCAAACCTCCTTCAGACTATGGCTCCTGATATTCTACCGTTTCTCACCCATCTCATCAACACTTCTCTAACTTCTGGTCTCTTTCCAAACAGTCTCAAGGAGGCGAGAGTAAACCCTCTCCTGAAGAAACCCACTCTCAACCCGTCTGATGTTATAAACTACAGGCCTGTCTCTCTCCTCCCGTTCCTGTCTAAAACACTTGAACGCGCTGTCTTCAGACAACTCTCCTGCTATCTCCATCAGAACAACCTTCTGGATCCGCACCAGTCTGGTTTCAAGGCAGGTCACTCCACAGAAACTGGCCTCCTTGCTGTCTCTGAGGAACTGCACACGGCTAAAGCAGCCTCCCTCTCCTCTGTCCTCATCCTGTTGGACCTGTCTGCTGCATTCGACACGGTGAACCATCAGATCCTCCTTCACTCTCCAAGAACCTGGAGTCTCAGGCTCTGCACTTTCCCTCCTCACCTCATACCTCAAAGACCGCACCTACAGGGTAACTTGGAGAGGGTCCGAGTCCGACCCTCGTCAATTAACTACAGGGGTCCCTCAGGGCTCTGTTCTTAGTCCCCTCCTCTTCTCCCTGTAAACAAACTCGCTCGGATCTGTCATTAGCCCGCATGGTTTTTCATCCCACTGCTACACTGACGACGCCCAATGAGTCCTGCCCTTCCCCCGCTCAGAGACCCAGGTCGTCGCACGCATCTCTGCTTGTTTAGCTGACATCTCTCAGTGGATGTCCGCTCATCATCTCAAGCTCAACCTCGACAAAACTGAACTGCTTTTCCTTCCGGGAAAAGATTGTCCCTCTCTCGACCTGACGATCAGCATCGGCACCTCTGTTGTTTCCCCGACTCAGACTGCAAGGACTCTGGGTGAGACCCTAGATAACAACCTGTCCTTCACTGCAAACATCGCTGCTACAACCCGCTGCTGCAGATACACGCTCTACAGCATCAGGAGGACGCGTCCCCAGCTGACCCAGAAAGCCACGCAGGTTCTGGTCCAGGCTCTCGTCACCTCACTAGACTACTGCAGCTCCCTCCTGCTGGTCTGCCTGCATGTGCCATCCGACCTCTCTCACCCAGAATGCAGCGGCTCGTCTGGTCTTCAACCTTCCTGAATGTTCCACACCACGCCGCTCCTCCGCTCCCTCCACTGGCTTCCGGTAACTGCTAGAATTCACTTCCAGACACTGGTGCTTGCGTACCGTGCTGCGAATGGATCTGGCCCTTCCTACATCCAGGACATGGTTAAACCGTACACCCCAGCGCGTGCACTCCGCTCTGTATCAGCCAAACGGCTCGCTGCACCCTCGCTGCGAGGGGGACCCAAGTTCCCATCAGCAAAAACATGTGGGTTTGCTATCCTGGCTTTGGAGCGGTGGACCCGTTCAAATCCAGTTTTGGACAGTCTGCCGTGGTTCCATCCCATTTCAAGTGCTGATCGAGAATCGGCTTAACCCTCAGAGCACACTCTCCAATCACAGAGCTTGAGGACTATCACGGGGTTTGTCAAACAGAGCACATGGTGTAGTCCAAATGATAGCTGGGGATTCTGGGTAGTGTAGTGTCTTCTGCCATCCTTTACTCAGAACAAATATGTGTTTCTCCGAATCGAAGGGGAAAAATACAAAAGCATTGCACACAATTTAAGCCAATCAATGTTGTGTAATTAACAAGGATACTCTGGTGTTAGTCGATGAGTAGTGCAGATATCACTGACATCAATCCACAGCAAGGGGAATACTTACATCCGGGTGTAAAATTCTCCGTTATCCAATGGGAATGGACGCTCTCATTGCCTTTAAGGGCAGCGACACAAACGAATGCCGTGCTTCCGTGAGCGTCCAATCCCGCCGCAGATGGGAATACATTGCAATCAGTTGAAAGCTATTTGCGTCCCTTTATGAAGCTGAAGGAGCCGAGGAGCGTCACAATTGGACGCCACGGACACTGACCAAACGTCGCTCCTGGACGCTTAGGGAGTGAGAGTGTGTTGGAATATCAGCAAGAGAGGACTCTTTAAAGTAAATACATTATAGGGTT
>NW_027263406.1:37500-40005 GCF_902827115.2 Pseudochaenichthys georgianus
GCTGATGTGAGTAGCATAGCATATAGCATACAGCATGTTGCTGATGTGAGTAGCATAGCATATAGCATACAGCATGTTGCTGATGTGAGTAGCATAGCATATAGCATACAGCATGTTGCTGATGTGAGTAGCATAGCATATAGCATACAGCATGTTGCTGATGTGAGTAGTATAGCATATAGCATACAGCATGTTGTTGATGTGAGTAGCATAGCATATAGCATACAGCATGTTGCTGATGTGAGTAGTATAGCATATAGCGTACAGCATGTTGCTGATGTGAGTAGCATAGCATATAGCATACAGCATGTTGCTGATGTGAGTAGTATAGCATACAGCATGTTGCTGATGTGAGTAGTATAGCATATAGCATACAGCATGTTGCTGATGTGAGTATCGAGGGTCTTCATCTCCTACCTGCTGAATCAGCTCCTCCTTGTATCTGTCCTGAATGTGGAGCTTCTCTGGAGTCGGGTGATCGCTCATACCTGGAGAACAGGTGACACGTGAGCTTTAGATGAAGCTACTGAATCAACGCATGGAGAAGAGCACACATTCCCGCGGGGACACTGAGACCTGAGAGCCGACGTCTGGCTGGAGGTTGGGGTTCGGCCGGAGCAGAAGCGTCTCCTTGCTCCATCAGGAAACTCTGCGCGTGTCCACTCTCCCTGCAGTCAGGACTCCTGCAGCCCTCCTGGGCTCTGTGCATGTGCTTCAGGTCACCTGGCGACATCGAACACTTTATAATGACTTCATGGTTAAAGTCTTTATTATTATCCCGCATCAACAAGTCTCCTTAGGCTGGAACTCTCTGGTAGCTTTTATATTCAATCTCATATTTAATAATCCAGCTCTTGCCCAATTCATGTTTACATGCTTACATTGTGTTACTGTAAATGTGTATTTCCACATGTATATTCTTCACTTTTTTCATTTCTATTTGAGACGTTTACCTCTTTGGATTGTTTATTTCCAGTCTTTAAAGTCTCTATTGTCAACGCCTTGTGTTTCGATGCTGCTGGAAGGCTGCTCGGACCTCAGGTCCAGCAGACCTCACAAGCTGGAGACTAACCTATAGACATAGGAAGGGTAAGGTGACTTACTGACGACGTTTCCGTTCTGGTCTTTGATTGGTGCTCCTGCTCCACTCCTCCCCCAGGGGTTGAAGGCCATCCTCTCCGCCTCGATCTTGGCTTCGTATCGCTCCTTCTCCTCTTTCTCTCTCCTTTTCTGATCCTCTCTTTCTCTGATCTGGACACGAGACACAGCAGGATGTTCTGAGACCTCTGCATCCTCAGAGTGTGGCTCTTAAAAAACTCTCCTTGATTATCGCTAATGTGCAGAAGTGGGAAGTAGTGGAGTACAAATACTTTAATACGTTAAGTACATGTTTCTGGTTTCAGTACTTTACTCCACTTCTTATCTTTCTGAAGACTTTAACTTCTTACACTTTGATTGTTCTGGTTCCTTTAGTCTGAATGTGTGTCTGGGGCGTGGTCATTATTCTGTAGAGTCACTGCGTGCCTATTGGTTGGAACACGATCCGTGTATCCATCACTTCCTGGTCTTCTCTAAAGAAGAGGGACCAATGGAAACGTTGTCATGTTGCCGTTGGTCACCATGGAAACATTCATTAGCTAACAATGACATTATTGTTCTATTGATATAAAGGGAGGTCAGGTACTCTTTAAAGCAGCTGCTAGCTATGGGTACTTTTTACTGAAGCACACTTCAAAGCCTCTTTACTTTGACTTGAGTAAAGAAGTTTAGTCAGTACTTCTACTTTCACCAGAGTATTTTTAAACACCGAGTATCTGTACTTCTACTTCGAGTAAAGGATGTGTGTACTTCTACTTGAGTAAAGGATGTGTGTACTTCTACTTGAGTAAAGGATGTGTTGTACTTCTACTTGAGTAAAGGATGTGTGTACTTCTACTTGAGTAAGGAGTGTGTGTACTTCTAACTTGAGGAAGGATGTGTACTTCTACTTGAGTAAAGGATGTGTGTACTTCTACTTGAGTAAAAGGATGTGTGTACTTCTACTTGAGTAAAGGATGTGTGTATTCCCTTGAGGAAAGGATGTGGTGTACTTCTACTTGAGGAAAGGATGTGGTGTACTTCTACTTGAGGAAAGGATGTGTGTACTTCTACTTGAGGAAAGGGTGTGTGTACTTCTCCTTGAGGAAAGGATGTGTGTACTCTACTTGAGGAAGGGTGTGTGTACTTCTCCTTGAGGAAAGGATGGTACTTCTACTTGAGGAAAGGATGTGTGTACTTCTACTTGAGGAAAGGATGTGTGTATTCTACTTGAGAAAGGATGTGTGTACTTCTCTTGAGAGGAAAGGATGTGTGTACTTCTACTTGAGGAAAGGGGTGTGTACTTCTCCTTGAGGAAAGGATGTGTGTACTTCTACTTGAGGAAAGTGTGTGTACTTCTACTTGAGGAAAGGATGTGTGTACTTCTACTTGAGGAAAGGATGTGTGTACTTCTATTGAGGAAAGGAT
>NW_027263406.1:40505-62922 GCF_902827115.2 Pseudochaenichthys georgianus
CATCACACACACACATCACAACACACACACAGTCATCATCACACACACACACACCACACACACACACACACACACACAACACACACACAGCACATTCATCACACACACACACACACTACCGATTACTGACTCCCATGTGTGTTAAGGTTCGTTATATAAATGTGCTTTTTGTTAAACACTTGTCAGCATTCCTCTAGAATCAATGGCATATTGCTGATGTGAGTAGCATAGCATATAGCATACAGCATGTTGCTGATGTGAGTAGCATAGCATATAGCATACAGCATGTTGCTGATGTGAGTAGCATAGCATATAGCATACAGCATGTTGCTGATGTGAGTAGCATAGCATATAGCATACAGCATGTTGCTGATGTGAGTAGCAATGCATATAGCATACAGCATGTTGCTGATGTGAGTAGCATAGCTATAGCATACAGCATGTTGCTGATGTGAGTAGCATAGCATATAGCATACAGCATGTTGCTGATGTGAGTAGCATAGCATATAGCATACAGCATGTTGCTGATGTGAGTAGTATAGCATATAGCGTACAGCATGTTGCTGATGTGAGTAGCATAGCATATAGCATACAGCATGTTGCTGATGTGAGTACATAGCATATAGCATACAGCATGTTGCTGATGTGAGTAGCATAGCATATAGCATACAGCATGTTGCTGATGTGAGTAGCATAGCATATAGCATACAGCATGTTGCTGATGTGAGTAGCATAGCATATAGCATACAGCATGTTGCTGATTGAGTAGCATAGCATATAGCATACAGCATGTTGCTGATGTGAGTAGCATAGCATATAGCATACAGCATGTTGCTGATGTGAGTAGCATAGCATATAGCATACAGCATGTTGCTGATGTGAGTAGCATAGCATATAGCATACAGCATGTTGCTGATGTGAGTAGTATAGCATATAGCATACAGCATGTTGCTGATGTGAGTAGCATAGCATATAGCATACAGCATGTTGCTGATGTGAGTAGCATAGCATATAGCATACAGCATGTTGCTGATGTGAGTAGCATAGCATATAGCATACAGCATGTTGCTGATGTGAGTAGCATAGCATATAGCATACAGCATGTTGCTGATGTGAGTAGCATAGCATATAGCATACAGCATGTTGCTGATGTGAGTAGCATAGCATATAGCATACAGCATGTTGCTGATGTGAGTAGTATAGCATATATCATACAGCATGTTGCTGATGTGAGTAGCATAGCATATAGCATACAGCATGTTGCTGATGTGAGTAGTATAGCATATAGCATACAGCATGGTGCGGAGTGAGTGTGCAGCATATAGCATACAGCATGTTGCTGATGTGAGTAGCATAGCATATAGCATACAGCATGTTGTTGATGTGAGTAGCATAGCATATAGCATACAGCATGTTGCTGATGTGAGTAGTATAGCATATAGCGTACAGCATGTTGCTGATGTGAGTAGCATAGCATATAGCATACAGCATGTTGCTGATGTGAGTAGTAAGCATACAGCATGTTGCTGATGTGAGTAGCATAGCATATAGCATACAGCATGTTTCTGATGTGAGTAGCATAGCATATAGCATACAGCATGTTGCTGATGTGAGTAGCATAGCATATAGCATACAGCATGTTGCTGATGTGAGTAGCATAGCATATAGCATACAGCATATTGCTGATGTAGTAGCATAGCATATAGCATACAGCATGTTGCTGATGTGAGTAGCATAGCATATAGCAGCATATTGCTGATGTGAGTAGCATAGCATATAGCTACAGCATGTTGCTGATGTGAGTAGCATAGCATATAGCATACAGCATATTGCTGATGTGAGTAGCATAGCATATAGCATACAGCATGTTGCTGATGTGAGTAGCATAGCATATAGCTTACAGCATGTTGCTGATGTGAGTAGCATAGCATATAGCATACAGCATGTTGCTGATGTGAGTAGCATAGCATATAGCATACAGCATGTTGCTGATGTGAGTAGCATAGCATATAGCATACAGCATGTTGCTGATGTGAGTAGCATAGCATATAGCATACAGCATGTTGCTGATGTGAGTAGCATAGCATATAGCATACAGCATGTTGCTGATGTGAGTAGCATAGCATATAGCATACAGCATGTTGCTGATGTGAGTAGTATAGCATATAGCATACAGCATGTTGTTGATGTGAGTAGCATAGCATATAGCATACAGCATGTTGCTGATGTGAGTAGTATAGCATATAGCGTACAGCATGTGCTGATGTGAGTAGCATAGCATATAGCATACAGCATGTTGCTGATGTGAGTAGTATAGCATACAGCATGTTGCTGATGTGAGTAGTAATAGCATATAGCATACAGCATGTTGCTGATGTGAGTATCGAGGGTCTTCATCTCCTACCTGCTGAATCAGCTCCTCCTTGTATCTGTCCTGAATGTGGAGCTTCTCTGGAGTCGGGTTAGGATCGCTCATACCTGGAGAACAGGTACACGGTGAGTCTTTAGATGAAGCTACTGAATCAACGCATGGAGAAGAGCACACATTCCCGCGGGGGACACTGAGACCTGAGAGCCGACGTCTGGCTGAGGTTGGGGTTTCGGCCGGAGCAGAAGCGTCTCCTTGCTCCATCAGGAAACTCTGCGCGTGTCCACTCTCCCTGCAGTCAGGACTCCTGCAGCCCTCCTGGGCTCTGTGCATGTGCTTCAGGTCACCTGGCGACATCGAACACTTTATAAATGACTTCATGGTTAAAGTCTTTATTATTATCCCGCATCAACAAGTCTCCTTAGGCTGGAACTCTCTGGTAGCTTTTATATTCAATCTCATATTTAATAATCCAGCTCTTGCCCAATTCATGTTTACATGCTTACATTGTGTTACTGTAAATGTGTATTTCCACATGTATATTCTTCACTTTTTCATTTCTATTTGAGACGTTTACCTCTTTGGATTGTTTATTTCCAGTCTTTAAAGTCTCTATTGTCAACGCCTTGTGTTTCGATGCTGCTGGAAGGCTGCTCGGACCTCAGGTCCAGCAGACCTCACAAGCTGGAGACTAACCTATAGACATAGGAAGGGTAAGGTGACTTACTGACGACGTTTCCGTTCTGGTCTTTGATTGGTGCTCCTGCTCCACTCCTCCCCCAGGGGTTGAAGGCCATCCTCTCCGCCTCGATCTTGGCTTCGTATCGCTCCTTCTCCTCTTTCTCTCTCCTTTTCTGATCCTCTCTTTCTCTGATCTGGACACGAGACACAGCAGGATGTTCTGAGACCTCTGCATCCTCAGAGTGTGGCTCTTAAAAAAACTCTCCTTGATTATCGCTAATGTGCAGAAGTGGGAAGTAGTGGAGTACAAATACTTTAATACGTTAAGTACATGTTTCTGGTTTCAGTACTTTACTCCACTTCTTATCTTTCTGAAGACTTTAACTTCTTACACTTTGATTGTTCTGGTTCCTTTAGTCTGAATGTGTGTCTGGGGCGTGGTCATTATTCTGTAGAGTCACTGCGTGCCTATTGGTTGGAACACGATCCGTGTATCCATCACTTCCTGGTCTTCTCTAAAGAAGAGGGACCAATGGAAACGTTGTCATGTTGCCGTTGGTCACCATGGAAACATTCATTAGCTAACAATGACATTATTGTTCTATTGATATAAAGGGAGGTCAGGTACTCTTTAAAGCAGCTGCTAGCTATGGGTACTTTTTACTGAAGCACACTTCAAAGCCTCTTTACTTTGACTTGAGTAAAGAAGTTTAGTCAGTACTTCTACTTTCACCAGAGTATTTTTAAACACCAGTATCTGTACTTCTACTCGAGTAAAGGATGTGTGTACTTCTACTTGAGTAAAGGATGTGTGTACTTCTACTTGAGTAAAGGATGTGTGTACTTCTACTTGAGTAAAGGATGTGTGTACTTCTACTTGAGTAAAGGGTGTGTGTACTTCTACTTGAGGAAAGGATGTGTACTTCTACTTGAGTAAAGGATGTGTGTACTTCTACTTGAGTAAAGGATGTGTGTACTTCTACTTGAGTAAAGGATGTGTGTACTTCCCCTTGAGGAAAGGATGTGTGTACTTCTACTTGAGGAAAGGATGTGTGTACTTCTACTTGAGGAAAGGATGTGTGTACTTCTACTTGAGGAAAGGGTGTGTGTACTTCTCCTTGAGGAAAGGATGTGTGTACTTCTACTTGAGGAAAGGGTGTGTGTACTTCTCCTTGAGGAAAGGATGTGTGTACTTCTACTTGAGGAAAGGATGTGTGTACTTCTACTTGAGGAAAGGATGTGTGTACTTCTACTTGAGGAAAGGATGTGTGTACTTCTCCTTGAGGAAAGGATGTGTGTACTTCTACTTGAGGAAAGGGTGTGTGTACTTCTCCTTGAGGAAAGGATGTGTGTACTTCTACTTGAGGAAAGGATGTGTGTACTTCTACTTGAGGAAAGGATGTGTGTACTTCTACTTGAGGAAAGGATGTGTGTACTTCTACTTGAGGAAAGGATGTGTGTACTTCTCCTTGAGGAAAGGATGTGTACTTCTGCCTCTGGTTGTGTGTGTGTTCAGTCATCTCATATGAAGGCCATGAGGTCATGTGTTGTGTTCACCTGCAGTCTGAGCGCCTCCTGGTAGCTTTGAGCTCGTTCTCTCATCAGTTTGGACTTCTCTGCAGGAGGCTCTCCAACTTCCAGGAGGGACACATGATGCTCATCCGTCACTCTGAAAGCACGCAGACAGAGACGTTTGAAAGTAAGGGTCTTCTCCTGGACTCTCATTGTGAGAACAGCCTTGCTAGCTTGGCTACGAACTAGCATTGCTTGTCTGCCAACAGCTGTAGGGCTGGCTGTGTACATGCAGATTACACACAGATACATGGACATGCAGTGAGGGTGGATGAGTGCTTTATATCTGAGAGAGGTGACGTGAGGAAGCACAGACGGTTGTTTCAAAGTGAGGGTCTTCTCTGGATCTAGAATAAGTATCATGACCGGGTTAAAGCTGTCAGCGATTCAAGGTCAACTAAATGGTGGTTGCAAATGTCATGGCAATGATGGTCCTGCCGTGTGACTGCTGTGTCCGGGGGATGGGTCGTGGATGGATGTGCGATAACAGATGTGTTCACCAAGGGCTCCATGACTCTACAGGAAGTAGCTCGAGGGGAATCTGAACAGCCAAGTGTTCTCTGTAGGGTGTGAGATCCAGCTGGACCACATGTTGATCTTTGATGTGTCCCTATAAGTCTGTCACACTCAGAAGGAGTCGTCATGCTTGCAAGCATTAAAAGAAAATATCTTACAAGACTTTATATCGATATTGTGTTTCTTTGCATATTTGCCAAACTCATCATTTCTCTAGACAGAAAGCAGCTGATCTGAAGTTGCTACGACACAGACTTCAGTGCAGAGGTGACCAGGTGTCGGCACAGAGACACTCCCTGCTGAGGAGGCCTCACGAGGAGCAGCTCGTACCTGCTGCTTCATAACCAACCTGGACTCGGACTGTGTGTGTCGGCTGGGTCCGAGAGGAGGACGTCTCTCAGGAGGAGGCCTGTGGAAACGTTCAGGCTCAGTATTAGGATGTCGTGGATCTCTGGCTCCATAGTAGTGATACTCTGCATCATGTGGAGTCCTGTGAGGATCCGTAAAGGAGGGAGGAAGAGGAGGAAGAGGAGGAACCCTGAAACCCAAGCAGAGACACTGCAGTGAGTTACAGACGAGTAGATGTTCGTGGGTCAGAAACACGCAGAGACAGGAAGCTACCTCGGGGTGGACACGTCTCCGAGGAGATGAGAGAAGTCCCGGTGGTCTTCCTGATGAAGAACCTGAGCACTGGGGTCATGGCGAGACCTTCCTCTGTGCTCTGACCCTCCCTCTCTTGGCTCGTATCGGACATCCCGTCTGCGGCCGACGTGTTCCCGCTGGGAGAGGAGATGCATTGTAAAGACGAGTCATAACAACAGCAGAAACCTCAGGGACGCTTTGATTGGTCTCTACCTGGTTCCCAGGGTCTGCGGCGGCGGCACCTCTGAGTCTCTTCTCCCTGAAGACAAAGGTGTTCAGATCTGAAACTGCCTTCAGGACTTACTGAGTGGTCAGTACTCACAGGCTCTTGCTCCGCTTCTGTTCAGCGATCTGCTCCAGAAGCTCCTGCTTGTACTTTTCTTTCTTCGCCTGAGAGGTCGTCTGTTCGTCTGCTGCTCCTGAGACACAGAAACGTAAACAGGTGCTTTCCATGCCATCAGTACCCTGTACCATCAGTACCCTGTACCACCACCCTGTACCATCAGTACCCTGTACCATCAGTACCCTGTACCACCACCCTGTACCATCAGTACCCTGTACCACCACCCTGTACCATCAGTACCCTGTACCACCACCCTGTACCATCAGTACCCTGTACCATCAGTACCCTGTACCACCACCCTGTACCATCAGTACCCTGTACCACCACCCTGTACCATCAGTACCCTGTACCACCACCCTGTACCACCAGTACCCTGTACCATCAGTACCCTGTACCACCACCCTGTACCATCAGTACCCTGTACCATCAGTACCCTGTACCACCACCCTGTACCATCAGTACCCTGTACCACCACCCTGTACCATCAGTACCCTGTACCATCAGTACCCTGTACCACCACCCTGCCATCAGTACCCTGTACCATCAGTACCCTGTACCACCACCCTGTACCATCAGTACCCTGTACCACCACCCTGTACCACCAGTACCCTGTACCATCAGTACCCTGTACCACCACCCTGTACCATCAGTACCCTGTACCATCAGTACCCTGTACCATCAGTACCCTGTACCACCACCCTGTACCATCAGTACCCTGTACCACCACCCTGTACCATCAGTACCCTGTACCATCAGTACCCTGTACCACCACCCTGTACCATCAGTACCCTGTACCACCACCCTGTACCATCAGTACCCTGTACCACCACCCTGTACCATCAGTACCCTGTACCATCAGTACCCTGTACCACCACCCTGCCATCAGTACCCTGTACCATCAGTACCCTGTACCACCACCCTGTACCATCAGTACCCTGTACCACCACCCTGTACCACCAGTACCCTGTACCATCAGTACCCTGTACCACCACCCTGTACCATCAGTACCCTGTACCATCAGTACCCTGTACCATCAGTACCCTGTACCACCACCCTGTACCACCACCCTGCCATCAGTACCCTGCACCATCAGTACCCTGTACCACCACCCTGTACCATCAGTACCCTGTACCACCACCCTGTACCATCAGTACCCTGTACCACCACCGTGTACCATCAGTACCCTGTACCACCAGTAACCTGTACCACCACCCTGTACCACTACCCTGTACCATCAGTACCCTGTACCATCAGTACCCTGTACCATCAGTACCCTGTACCACCACCCTGTACCATCAGTACCCTGTACCACCACCCTGTACCATCAGTACCCTGTACCATCAGTACCCTGTACCACCACCCTGTACCACCACCCTGTACCATCAGTACCCTGTACCATCAGTACCCTGTACCATCAGTACCCTGTACCACCACCCTGTACCACCACCCTGTACCATCAGTAGCCTGTACCATCAGTACCCTGTACCACCACCCTGTACCATCAGTACCCTGTACCACCACCCTGTACCATCAGTACCCTGTACCACCACCCTGCCATCAGTACCCTGTACCATCAGTACCCTGTACCACCACCCTGTACCATCAGTACCCTGTACCACCACCCTGTACCATCAGTACCCTGTACCACCACCCTGTACCACCAGTACCCTGTACCACCACCCTGTACCATCAGTACCCTGTACCATCAGTACCCTGTACCACCACCCTGTACCATCAGTACCCTGTACCACCACCCTGTACCACCACCCTGCCATCAGTACCCTGCACCATCAGTACCCTGTACCACCACCCTGTACCATCAGTACCCTGTACCACCACCCTGTACCATCAGTACCCTGTACCACCACCCTGTACCATCAGTACCCTGTACCACCACCCTGTACCACCACCCTGTACCATCAGTACCCTGTACCATCAGTACCCTGTACCATCAGTACCCTGTACCACCACCCTGTACCATCAGTAGCCTGTACCATCAGTACCCTGTACCACCACCCTGTACCACCACCCTGTACCATCAGTAGCCTGTACCATCAGTACCCTGTACCACCACCCTGTACCATCAGTACCCTGTACCACCACCCTGTACCATCAGTACCCTGTACCACCACCCTGTACCATCAGTACCCTGTACCATCAGTACCCTGTACCACCACCCTGCCATCAGTACCCTGTACCATCAGTACCCTGTACCACCACCCTGTACCATCAGTACCCTGTACCACCACCCTGTACCATCAGTACCCTGTACCACCACCCTGTACCACCAGTACCCTGTACCACCACCCTGTACCATCAGTACCCTGTACCATCAGTACCCTGTACCACCACCCTGTACCATCAGTACCCTGTACCACCACCCTGTACCACCACCCTGCCATCAGTACCCTGCACCATCAGTACCCTGTACCACCACCCTGTACCATCAGTGCCCTGTACCATCAGTACCCTGTACCACCACCCTGTACCATCAGTACCCTGTACCACCACCCTGTACCATCAGTACCCTGTACCACCACCCTGTACCACCACCCTGTACCATCAGTACCCTGTACCATCAGTACCCTGTACCATCAGTACCCTGTACCACCACCCTGTACCACCACCCTGTACCATCAGTAGCCTGTACCATCAGTACCCTGTACCACCACCCTGTACCACCACCCTGCCATCAGTACCCTGCACCATCAGTACCCTGTACCACCACCCTGTACCATCAGTACCCTGTACCACCACCCTGTACCATCAGTACCCTGTACCACCACCCTGTACCATCAGTACCCTGTACCACCAGTAACCTGTACCACCACCACCCTGTACCATCAGTACCCTGTACCACCAGTACCCTGTACCACCACCCTGTACCACCAGTACCCTGCACTAAGGAGGAAGATAGTTACCAATCAGGAGTCCAGTAAGGACCTGAGCTCTTGGGCTGATGGAGGAAGGAGAATCTGCTGCAGCCGTCCTCACGACCTCTGACTTCTGCAGACTAACACACAGAGAATAAATAATATATTTAATTTATATAGCGCTTCTCATCTGCCAAGACAAATCTCGAAGTGCTTCACAACAAGGGATACTGATACACTTTGAGAGATTAAACAAATAATTGTAATAATAATAAGAAATCAAAAATAAAATATAAAATAGAGTACAAAAATAAAAGTCGGAGATAGCGATAAATATGGCAGTACTCCAGGTGTACCATGCTCAAAGTTTATTGGAAGGCCTGCCGAAAGAAGAGGGTCTTAAGGCCGGTTTTGAAGACCTCGGTGGAAGGGGCAGATCTCAGCTGATCTGGGAGGGAGTTCCAGAGGCGCGGGGCGAATGAGCAGAAGGCTCGGTCTCCCATTGTTCGGAGACGTGTGCGGGGGGTGTAAAGAAGAGGAGCGCGGCTGGAGCGGAGAGAGCGGGTAGATGTCTGGGTATGTCTGCAATGTGTATCAGGCCAATCGGACCGGGACACAGATCATTTCTCTCTGAGCTGAACTCGTCTCAGCGGGGAAGCAATAGCGGATCTACACAAAGACATCTCTATGGAAGAGATAAGCACCTGGCCCTGACGGCGCTTCTCTGAGGAGCGGAATGAGCTGGAAGCCTCATCTACAGACCCGTGTCACTGATCCCTAATGAAACTAAGTTGATGAGCAACATTCCAGCTAACCGACTGAAGCTTTATATCCAGACGATTAACACCCCGATCAAACGGGCTTTATGCCCAATAGGCATATTTATTTCAACCTACGGCGCCCACTTAACAAACTGTATGCTGAGCGCAACACAGAGACCGTTGTGATTGCAGTGGACGCTCAGAAGGCCTTTGACCAGGTCGAGGGGCCATATCTGTACGTGACCACGAGACATTTGGCTTCGGGAAGATGTTCCTTGACTGGATACGGATTGGGTGCTCATCCCACAGCTCGTGTGATCACTAACCAGAATATCTCCCCCAGCTCCCACTGTACCGTGGCACAGACGGGGAGATCCCCTCTCACCTTTCCATCTGCTTCAGTCATAGAGCCACGAGCCACAAGTATACATCACCTGTCTCCATTCAAGCGCACAATCATCAACTGTCGTTATATGCGGATGACATTTTGCTATATGTCTCAAAACCACAGGAATCTACGCCCTCAATTATGGAGCGGTGTAACCGTGTTGGCTCCTCCTCGGGGTTTCACATACACTGGGATACGAGTGAAGTAATGCCAGTGTACTTGAACCAGAGCTCCACGCTGAAATCTGTGCCCTTTAAGATAGCCGAGGACGGGCTCACTTACCTGGGGGTGACGGTCACCAGGACACCCGAACGGTTACTTGAGGAGAACTGGAAACTGAAAATAACCCAGCTTAAGCAGAACATAGACTCTCCCTCTGTCACTGGCTGGGAGAGTAAACGCAGTTAAGATGGTGGTTCTCCCACGTTTTACATATCTCTTCCAGTCAATAATAATAATAATAATAATATATTAATTTTCTATAGCGCTTTTCTGAACCCAAAGACGCTTTACATTTGGGAGGGAGGGTAGACAAACAAAGACAAGGCCAAAAAGAAACAAAACACAACAGAAAAGCAGTCAGGAGGAAGTTGATTGAGAGGGGGCGGGGCTTATGGATAGAGAGTTGAGAGGGGGGGGGGCTTATGGATAGAGAGTTGAGAGGGGGGCGGGGCTTATGGATAGAGAGTTGAGAGGGGGGGGGGGCTTATGGATAGAGAGTTGAGAGGGGGCGGGGCTTATGGATAGAGAGTTGAGAGGGGGGGGGGCTTATGGATAGAGAGTTGAGAGGGGGGGGGGCTTATGGATAGAGAGTTGAGAGGGGGGGGGCTTATGGATAGAGAGTTGAGAGGGGGGGGGGGGCTTATGGATAGAGAGTTGAGAGGGGGGGGGGCTTATGGATAGAGAGTTGAGAGGGGGGGGGCTTATGGATAGAGAGTTGAGAGGGGGGGGGGGCTTATGGATAGAGAGTTGAGAGGGGGGGGGGGCTTATGGATAGAGAGTTGAGAGGGGGGGGGCTTATGGATAGAGAGTTGAGAGGGGGCGGGGCTTATGGATAGAGAGATGAGAGGGGGGGGGGCTTATGGATAGAGAGTTGAAGAGGGGGGGGGGCTTATGGATAGAGAGTTGAGAGGGGGGGGGGCTTATGGATAGAGAGTTGAGAGGGGGGGGGGGCTTATGGATAGAGAGTTGAAGAGGGGGGGGGGGCTTATGGATAGAGAGTTGAGAGGGGGGGGGGGCTTATGGATAGAGAGTTGAGAGGGGGGGGGCTTATGGATAGAGAGTTGAGAGGGGGCGGGGCTTATGGATAGAGAGTTGAGAGGGGGGGGGGGCTTATGGATAGAGAGTTGAGAGGGGGGGGGGCTTATGGATAGAGAGTTGAGAGGGGGGGGGCTTATGGATAGAGAGTTGAGAGGGGGCGGGGCTTATGGATAGAGAGTTGAGAGGGGGGGGGGCTTATGGATAGAGAGTTGAAGAGGGGGGGGGGCTTATGGATAGAGAGTTGAGAGGGGGGGGGGCTTATGGATAGAGAGTTGAGAGGGGGGGGGGCTTATGGATAGAGGGTTGAAGAGGGGGGGGGGGCTTATGGATAGAGAGTTGAAGAGGGGGGGGGGGCTTATGGATAGAGAGTTGAAGAGGGGGGGGGGGCTTATGGATAGAGGGTTGAAGAGGGGGGGGGGGGCTTATGGATAGAGAGTTGAAGAGGGGGGGGGGCTTATGGATAGAGAGTTGAAGAGGGGGGGGGGCTTATGGATAGAGAGTTGAAGAGGGGGGGGGGCTTATGGATAGAGAGTTGAGGAGGTGGGTTTTGAGGCGGGACTGGAACAGGGTGAGGGACTCAGACTCACGGAGAAGGCTCCGGAGTTTGGCCTTGGGGATGGAAAGCAAACCGGCTGAGGAGGATCTGAGGGACCGGGGTGGTTGGTAGAGGGTGAGGAGGTCAGTGAGGTAGGGGGGGGGGGGGGGGGGGTCAGATGGTGCAGGGCTTTGAAAGTGAGGACCAGGAGTTTGTAGTGGATGCGGTGTGAAACGGGGAGCCAGTGGAGCTCTTTGAGGACCGGGGTGATATGATGCCATGATTTGGTGTGGGGGAGGAGTCTGGCGGCTGCGCTCTGGACACGCTGGAGTCTATTGAGGGAGGTGGAGCTGATGCCGTAGAGGAGGAGGTGGAGCTGATGCCGTAGAGGAGGAGGTGGAGCTGATGCCGTGGAGGAGGAGGTGGAGCTGATGCCGTAGAGGAGGAGGTGGAGCTGATGCCGTAGAGGAGGAGGTGGAGCTGATGCCGTAGAGGAGGAGGTGGAGCTGATGCCGTAGAGGAGGAGGTGGAGCTGATGCCGTAGAGGAGGAGGTGGAGCTGATGCCGTAGAGGAGGAGGTGGAGCTGATGCCGTGGAGGAGGAGGTGGAGCTGATGCCGTGGAGGAGGAGGTGGAGCTGATGCCGTGGAGGAGGAGGTGGAGCTGATGCCGTGGAGGAGGAGGTGGAGCTGATGCCGTGGAGGAGGGAGTTGCAGTAGTCAAGGCGGGAGGAGATGAAGGCGTGACTGAGTCGCTCAGCTGCAGGGCGGTGAGAGAGGGACGGAGTTTGGCAATATTGCGGAGGTGGAAAAATGCGATTTTTACAACTTGACGGATGTGGGGCTCGAGGGAGAGGGTGGGGTCAAGGTGCCTGGGTGGAGGGGGAAACAGGGGTGCCATCGATGGTGACTGTCAGGTTGGGGGTTTTGCTGAGGGTGGATTTGGATCCGATGAGGTGGAGTTCAGTTCTATTTCGTCCCTACTGACCGCCAGAGGCGGTGCTTTAGCACTGGATATGTCCATCGCGCGCATGCGCAGCTCGAGTACCAATAACAACAAAGTCACCTGTGACCCACGTGACACCGGCTACATCAGCCGGTGTCGACAGAGGATCTGTTCCTTTTCATCTTCTCGCTGCGCGAGAGTACCTTGGCTACATTTTTTGTAGCCTACAGAGTTTGTTCGTTCGGAACATTTGTTAAGGATTCTCTGCAAACAGCTGGCTGCGTGTAGCTTCGCGACTCATCCAGTCGGGGCCGCGGGATTACCCGTCCTCCAGGAGCTGCGGCTGGCTGCGCAGAGACTTCGTTCGGACAGGTTGGTGTCGGCTTGGTTGGCGACGGCAGTGTTTCTACTCCCTCTCCCAGCCTAGTTGTCCTGATTTCTGTCTGTTTGCTGAGTCTTTTGGTGACGGAGGTGTTTTCGCTCCCTCTCCCAGGAGTATTGCTGTGCTTTTGTACTGTTTTGGCCGCGGCGCTGAGCCAAACGTCATTAGCATTGAGCTAAACTTCATTAGCATTGAGCTAAACTTCATTAGCATTGAGCTAAACTTCATTAGCATTGAGCTAAACTTCATTGGCATTGAGCTGTACTGGCTAGTTAGCAGTAGCGGCTGCAGCCACTCGGCTGACGCCGGGTTGAGCACCGGAGTTTCCCGTGCCGTTCTTTTTTCTTTAGCTACAGCTGGCATTCGCCTTTGATTTAACGCTAAAGTTGCCGTGTTTATCCTGTTAAACAAGTAGCTGGTGAAGTCTGTGTTCCCACACCCGCTCCCGGTTACGCTGCATCTGGCGTTCGTCTTCAGTTTAACCAGTGAAGGCAGTGTTTGCGCCCCCGCTCCTGGTAGGCGCTAAACGGCCTGGTTTTTTCCGTTAAGCAGGTAGCTGGTGAAGGCTGTGTTCCCGCACCCGCTCCCGGTTACGCTGCATCAGGCATTCGTCTGTAAATTAACCAGTGAAGGCAGTGTTCTCGCCCCCGCTCCTGGTAGACGCTAACTGCCTTGTGTTTTGGTTTAAGCAGGTAGCATCTGGCACTCGCCTCGGCTCAGCCAGTGAAGGGCAGGTAGCTGGTGAAGGCTGTGTTCCCGCACCCGCTCCCGGCTTCTCTGCATCTGGCTACCTACAGAATGGCTCATTCATGTAGCGCCTGTATGGCTTCTCTCGAGCCCGAGGACGGCCACGACCGTTGCCCCTCTTGCCTCGGCCTCGAGCATCTAAGGGAAGCTCTCACAGTAGGGGCCTGCATGAACTGTAGCTGCATGCCCCGGGCACTCAGAGTGGCTAGAATCACTGAGGTGGAACGTCTGGCGGCAGCCAACGGACACCTCTCTTGGTCACATCCTCCCCCAGATCAGTTCGACCGTCCCTGGCGACTTGAGGGAGCGATGGCCATGGGTGCACCCCCCAATAAGAGGACTAGGAACAGGCTGTCCTCTAAAGTGGATCAGCTAGCTACCGACATGGACACGATGAAGTCGCTCCTCGTGGCCCTTCAGCCGGGGCCCGGTATAGGGGCTGCTAGCGGGCCGCCTGCCCCTCCTTCGGTTGCTGCCCCTCCTTCGGTTGCCGCCCCTCCTTCGGTTGCCGCACCTCTGTACGAGGATGCCTTGTCGCTAGCGGCTTCGGCTAACCTCTTCAATGAAGAGACGGAGGACGAGGTCCCGCTCGAGGAGTTTTCCCTCTCCTCTGCTCAGGGGTCTCTGCAGGACGGGGAGGACGGCTCCATGGCGGCCATCATTCGTACAGCCTTGGCGCACCTGCAGATTCCGGTTCCGCAGGCCAACTTGGCTCCGGCCTTCTTCAGGCGTAACCCAGCCCGTGTCCCCCTCACCGTTCCTCCTTCAGAGGAGTACCTGAGGGAGCTCCAGGCATGCTGGAGGGACACCAGGGCCTTTAGCCGCACTGGTTCCGATGCCCGGACCTTGGCTGCCATGCAGGACCCGGCGAGGGCGGGGCTGGGTGGCATGCCACCCATTGAGCCTGCCATCGCCTCCCTGATTCTGGCTCCTGACGAGGCTTTAAGGCCTGAGGTCAGGTGCCCTCAGCCTCAGTGCAGGGTCACAGATGGGCTGCTCTGTAGGGCCTACGACGCAGCGGCACGCATGGGTCGTATCGGGAACTCCCTCTCCCATCTAATGCTGGCCGTCTCCGCCTCGCTGCAGCAGGCTCCGGCCGAGCCTTCTTTGCTGGGCCTCAGCGATGCATCACTGCAGGCCTTTGCCCTAATGACTAGGGAATTGGGACGAGTTATGTGTGTCTTTTCTGGTACAGACTCGTCGCCAGGTTTGGCTGGCCCAGTCACCACTGACGGAGACATGTAGGAGAGTCCTACGTAGCGTGCCAGTCGAGCCAGGGGAGCTGTTTGGGTCAGCTGCCCTGGAGACACTGGAGCGCGCTGCCCAAGCGAGGCAGACCAGGCAGCAGCTCTCGGGTCTTCGCAGTCCCGCGGCCGCTCCCGGCAGGCCCAGGGGCCGCTCTAGCAGCCGCGCTCAGCCACCGGCTTACTGGGGTGGTCGGCAGAGTTCCCAGCGGCCCACTCAACCGGCCAATGACTTTCGTGCCCCAGGTCGCCTGGCTTCCAGGCGGCCTCGCGCTTCAGAGCCTTACCGGCGCCCCCCGAGGGGCTCCAGGGGCCGGGGGGCTAGACCCTGAAGTCCCGGGGCCGGTCGTCGGCTGTTTTTCCCAGCAGCAGCTCAGCTACTGGGCTGCCTGTATTTCCGACCCCTGGGTGGTTTCCACACTAACCCGGGGCTACGAGTTGCAGTTCCGACGCCGGCCCCTAGCCTTCGGCCGGGTCAGAATGACAGTTGTCAAGGACCCGGCGAAGGCCTTAGCGCTAGCCCAAGAGTTGTCCATCCTCTTGGCCAAAGGCGCAATCGAGCCAGTGGACCCCCTGCGTCAGAGCGGGGGGTTCTACTCGACGTACTTTCTTGTGAGCAAGAAAGTTGGCGGATTCCGTCCAGTTCTGGACCTCAGAGGAATCAACAGATTCCTGAGGGTACTACCCTTCCATATGCTAACCACAGCAGACACCCTTCGTGTTGTCACACAGGGGGAGTGGTTCACAACCGTGGACTTGAGGGACGCCTACTTCCACGTGCCAATTGCATCCCATCACCGGAGGTTCTTGAGGTTCGCCTTTCAGGGTCGACATTATCAGTTTCGGGTGCTTCCCTTTGGTCTCTCCCTCTCCCCAAGGGTGTTCACCAGGGTTGTTGCGGCAGCACTCGCTCCCCTGCAGGCACAGGGCATGAAGGTCCTGCCATACCTGGACGACTGGCTGGTTTGCGCGCCGTCCCGGGCCCAAGGGGCCCAGGATACGGCGCGCCTCTCATCCCACGTTGCCCGGTTGGGCCTGACAGTGAACACCGGGAAGAGTTGCCTGGACCCTTCCCAGCAGGTCACTTATCTGGGGATGGTCCTAGATTCGGTCACCATGAGAGCCTACTTGACACCTCGTCGTGTGGACGACATTTCCCACCATCTTCGCATCTTCAGACTAGGCAAGAGGGTGCCTTACATACAGTTCCTCCGGCTCTTAGGCAGACTGACAGCTGCCTCAGCCGTCGTGCCCTTGGGCCTGTTGTCACTGCGCCCCATGCAGATGTGGCTGAACAGCCGTCACTTGGACGCCAAGCGGCACAGGCACAAGAGAGTCAGGGTGTCTCAGCGGTGCCTCCACTCTATGTCCCGCTGGAGGGACAGGGCCTATCTCCTGAGGGGTGTGCCCATGGGCACCATCCCATCCCGCCGGGAGACTGTCACTGTGGATGCGTGTCTCTCAGGGTGGGGTGCGGTGTGGCAGGGCAGGACTGTGCAGGGTCAGTGGTCTGCCCAGGAAGGTGCACGCCATATCAATGTGCTGGAGCTTCGAGCGGTGTTGCTCGCACTCATGCACTTTTTACCCCAACTGGCGGGCAGGCATGTGCTCGTTCGTTCGGACAACATGTCCGCAGTTGCCCAAATCAACCACCAGGGGGGCGCCAGGTCCGCACAGCTGCTCCGCGTTTCGCAGAGCCTCTTGCCTTGGGCGCTCCCCCGCCTCACCAGTCTGCGGGCAGTTTTTCTGCCAGGGGACCTGAATCAGGTCGCAGATTTCCTCTCACGGCGCAAGCCTCCACCGGGGGAGTGGAGGCTTCACCCGGAGGTGGTGGAGATAATTTGGAGCCTCTTCGGCAGGGCCGAGGTGGACCTCTTTGCCTCGGAAGAGTCGAGGCACTGCCCCCTCTGGTTCTCCTGGTCGGAGGTGACCAGCCCATTGGGTCAGGATGCCCTGGCGCACGACTGGCCGGACACTCTCCTGTATGCCTTCCCGCCGTTGCCTCTGATACTTCAGACGCTTCAGAGGGTCCTTACCCAGGGGCACAGGCTCCTTCTAGTCGCCCCCCGCTGGCCGGGGAGAGTCTGGTTCCCACTGCTACGCAGTCTCTGCGGCAGCCCACCGTGGCGTCTCCCCGACAGGAAGGACCTCCTGTCACAGCTCAAGGGTCAGATCTGGCATCCCGACCCTCGCCGCCTTCAGCTCTGGGTTTGGCCTCTGCAGGGCCCAACCCACTGTTGAGCGGTGTCACGGCATCTGTCAGGGAAACTATCCTGAAGGCCAGAGCTCCATCCACTCGGGCACAGTATGAGTGCAAATGGAGGCTCTTCTCCCACTGGTGTGTGAGTAAGGCTGAGAATCCGGGACATTGCTCCGTGGCCACCATTTTAGAGTTTCTGCAGTCCCTTCTGGATAGTGGACGTTCTCACTCCACTTTGAAGGTGTATATGGCTGCTATCTCTGCCCGACATGTCGGAGTCGATGGCGCCACAGTGGGGCGCCACAGGTTGGTGTCCCTCTTTCTAAGAGGGGCTCTACGGCAGCGCCCCCCTAGCACCCCAAGGGCCCCGGCTTGGGACCTGCCCCTAGTGTTGGATGCACTATCATCTCCTCCCTTCGAACCCTTGGCCCAGGTCGGGCTTAAATGGCTGTCCCTGAAGGCAGCATTTCTGCTTGCCATAACCTCAGGGAAGCGAGTCGGAGAGCTTCATGCCCTCTCCGTAAGCAGTACATGCCTGAGGTGGAACTCCGATGGCTCGGGTGTCACCCTCTGGCCGAATGTGGCGTTCTTGCCCAAGGTGCTTCCACTAGCCCACTCCAATCGGCCTATCCAGCTGGCACGCTTTAACATTCCACAGGAGAACGGCACACCTGAGTTGCTGTGCCCTGTGCGTGCCCTGAGGGCGTATATTGACGCTACGGCCTGTATACGACAGTCAGAGCAGCTCTTCGTTTGCCATGGCGGCACTAGGAAGGGTCGTGCTCTCTCGAAGCAGCGGCTGTCCCACTGGGTGGTGGATACCATCACATGTGCCTATGGGGCCAGTGGCCGCCCCCCGCCATCAGGGGCCAGATGCCACTCTACAAGAGGCGTCTCAACATCGTAGGCTGCCCTAAGAGGGGTGCCCCTGGAGACCATCTGCGCCGCGGCGTTATGGGCGTCTTCTGGCACATTCTCCAGGTTCTACCGGGTCAATGTCGCCACTCCTCACCCCCTGGGGGTGGTCTTGTGGCCAAGCTCCGCTGCTTCCAACTAGGTGAGTAGGTGCTTGGATTCTTCATGACATGGTTGGTATAGGCCATCCAGTGCTAAAGCACCGCCTCTGGCGGTCAGTAGGGACGAAATAGAACGATAGTTACGGCTGTAACTACGGTTCTATGAGTCCCGGATGACCGCCAGAGTTTCCTGTCACTCAGAATTCTTGTGTGCTCGCGAGAAGATTCTGGGAACAGATCCTCTGACGATACCGGCTGATATAGCCGGTGTCACGTGGGTCACAGGTGACTTTGTTGTTATTGGTACTCGAGCTGCGCATGCGCGCGATGGACATATCCAGTGCTAAAGCACCGCCTCTGGCGGTCATCCGGGACTCATAGAACCGTAGTTACAGCCGTAACTATCGTTTTATTGCTGTTGAGTTTGAGGAAGTTGTGTTGCATCCAGGATTTTATTGCAGTCAGACAGGATTCGATGTGGGTGAGGGGGGGGTTGTTGGGGGATTTGGTGCTGAGGTAAATCTGGGTGTCGTCGGCATAGCAGTGGAAGTCCAGGTTGTATTGGCGGAGTGTCTGACCGCGGGGGAGGATGTAGATGATGAAGAGGAGGGGGCCGAGTACTGAGCCTTGGGGAACACCTTGGGTGACTGAAGCTGTGGCAGAGGGAGTTGTTGAGGGAGATGAAGTGGGATCTGTCGGAGAGGTAGGACTGGAGCCACCTGAGTGCAGTACCATCGATACCGATGTCCTGGAGTCGGGTAAGCAGGATGGAGTGGCTCACGGTATCGAAGGCTGCACTCAGGTCGAGGAGGATGAGGATGTTGAGGGAACCGGTGTCAGCAGAGGTGAGGAGGTCATTGAGGACTTTGATGAGGGCCGTTTCTGTGCTGTGATGGGGACGAAAACCAGACTGGAGGGGTTCGAAGAGGTGATTTGATTGAAGATGGCGGTGGAGTTGTTTGGAGATGATGCGTTCTATTGTTTTTGAGAGAAAGGGGAGGTTGGAGATGGGACGGTAGTTACTGAGGGAGGAGGGATCCAGACCGGGTTTCTTGAGGATGGGAGTACAGCAGCAGTTTTAAAGGCAGAGGGAACGGTTCCTTGGGACAGGGAGGAGTTGAAAAGGTTGACAAGGTAGGGGCAGAGGACGGGGAGGCAGGACTTCAGGAGAGGGGAGGGTAGAGGGTCAAGGGAGCAGGTTGTGGGTTTGGAGGAGCTGATCAGTTTGAGTATTTCAGGGGGGGTAACCAGAGTGAACTGGGAGAGGCGGCCGTGGGGAGGAGGGCTCGGGAGGTCCAGGGAGGTGGGGGGAGATGTTTGTGTGTCAGATGCAGCGGAGAGGGAGAGATCCCATCATGTATACCGCAAAGCTATTTTAAGAAATTAGACTCTATTCTAACCGCCTTCATCTGGCAATATAAAGCGGTGCGTATCGGCACGAAACACCTTCGTAAAGCTAAACATGAGGGAGGGTTTGCTTTAGATGTTATTACTGGGCAGCACATTTCAACATTCTGGCTTTCTGGAGAAGTGGTGCCCTCACTGAGGGCACTGAGGAGGACACTCCAGCCTGGCTTTCTATGGAGCGGGCGGCCTGTCTCGGAACTTCTCTCCCAGCCCTTCAGAACACTTAAGACTAATACATGACTATATGCAGGGAACCTTCTGGTACACAGTTCTCTTAAAATATAGAAACAAATTAAAACATACTTGAAAGCCCCAAATATGTACATAGACAGCCCAATCTGTGGCGCCTTTAAACCGGCCAGCGTGGATTCGTCGTTTGCTCGCTGGAAGGAGAAGGGAGTGGAGTGCTTGAAGGACTTGTACCAGGTGGGCCACTTGATGTCCTTCGAACAATTGAGGAACAAATACGATCTCCCAGCCTCACACTTTTTTCGATATCTACAGATCCGGAGCTCTATGAGGTCTCATATAGCTACATTTGCAGATATACCACAGCATCGGGCACTTGAAGAGGTAATTAATGTGAGACCAGGATGTAGAGGAGCAGTGTCCACCCTATACCAGACACTTCTTAGTCAGGAAGTAGTCGGCACAGAAAGGCATAGAACTGAGTGGGAGACAGAATTGGATATGCCGATCACTGAGGAATGTTGGGAAACATGTCTTAGGGATATTCACCGGTGCTCAGTAAATGTTAGATTCAATCTGATACAATTTAAAGTTGTACATAGGTTGCACTACTCAAAAGTTAAAGTAACAAGACGTATTCCAGCGTATCAGCATTACGTAACACATGTCAACATCAACCTGGCACCCTTACACAGCAACTCTGGACCTGCCCCGACCTGCACTCATTCTGGACTTCTGGATTTGAAGCGATTGAAGCCGGACCCCCTCGTGGCCGTTCTGGGGTCCACGGGTGACACGGATCTGAACTATGGCAGTGACACGTGGCCGGTGTTGTTGGTACTGTTTTGGCTAAAACACTTATTTTGAGGTGATGGAAGTCTGGTGCTGTGCGGTGAGACCCTCTACCTGGAGACACCTAGATTCAGACTGCAGGAAGGGGTGTTTGATCAGGCCTGGGAAGGTGTGGGATGAAGGATCAATAATGTTAATCCTGTAACTTTTATCTTGTTGTTTTTTGTCTTCAATTTGCGATGGACGTTGTTTCTTTGTCCTGATGTGCTCTCTTGTTTCTAGCATGAATATTGCATTTCTTGTTATCTCGCCCATGGATGTGTTTTAAAACCGCCAACTGCCTAACTGTACTAGTATGTTCTGAATGCGCTGTTTTGTTGTTACTGAAAATGGAAAATATGATGGCTTTGTTAGGGTTAGGGTTAGGGTTAGGGTTAGGGTTAACCAATGCAGTTGGTTCAATACATTTCTGCAATAAAATATTCTTTGAAAAAAATGAAGAAGAAAAAAGCGTAGAAATAAACAATTCTAAAATATAAACATCTCAAAACAGAAATAGAAATAAACCAGCATTACAGAGTGAGAAGGATATACAGATGACCGGTCTGACACATGAAAACACTAAATAATAATAACAAAAGTGTATTTTTCTTACTCTGACATCCAGCGCCACTCATTGTTGTTGTGGTCTTGAACATCAGGGTCCTTCACCTCCTTCACCTCCTTCACCTCCTTCAGCTCCTTCAGCTCCTTCACCTCCTTCAGCTCCCGAGGAGCTCTGACATAAAGACAGGAGTAGAGATCATCCTCTCATCGTCTCACCGTCACCTCTGAGGGTTAGATGTATAAACCTCCACCTGTTGGCTCTGTGCCTCCTCCTCCTCTCCTGCAGCTCCTCCTCCAGCAGCTCCGTGATGGCTTCCTCCTCCTCCTCTTCCTCAGAGCTGTGCAGGTAGAGAGGCTTCTTCGGTCTCTGGACTCTCCAACGTCTCCTTCCTCGACTCCTGGTACTTTCTCCATCTTCTTCCCCGTCCTCCGGCAGGGCGGCGGCGTCTCTCCTGGACGGAGGGCGTGTGTGTGTACGAGGGGGTTTGTTTGTGAGTGGGTTGATGGTGGGAGGAGAGGGTGTGTGTGTACGAGGGTGTGTGTGTGGACGAGGGCGTGTGTGTGTACGGGTGTTGACGGTGGGAGGAGAGTGTGTGTCTTTGAGGGTGTTGATGATGTTGGAAACAGCATCTGAAGCTGGAACCTGTTCAGGCTGAAAGAAACATGAGAATTACCACCGTGTTTAGGTTTTATGTCCCACCACCCAGAGTCCCCGTTACCTTGGCAGTAGGTGTTCCCGTTACCAGCAGGTGCTCCCGTTACCTTGGCAGCAGGTGTCCCCGTTACCTTGGTAGCAGGTGCTCCCGTTACCTTGGCAGCATGTGTTCCCGTTACCTTGGCAGCAGGTGTTCCCGTTACCTTGGCAGCAGGTGTTCCCGTTACCAGCAGGTGTTCCCGTTACCTTGGCAGTAGGTGTTCCCGTTACCCTTGGCAGCATGTGTTCCCGTTACC